>NC_045957.1:120553368-120640868 GCF_010909765.2 Amblyraja radiata | reverse complement strand
ATCCATGTGCCGATCCAAAAGCCTCTTAAACACCACTATCGTATCTGCCTCCACCACCACCCCTGGCAGCGCGTTCCAGGCACCCACCATCCTCTGTGTAAAAAAAACCTGCCCCGCACATCTCCCTTAAACGTTGCCCCTCTCACCTTAAAGCTGCGCCCTCTAGTGGTGGACATTTCCACGTTGGGTAGAAGGTTCTGACTGTCTACCCTGTCTACGCCTCTCATAACTTTATATCCCCTTGTGCAGGTTTCATGGGATTGCAATTCCATCGTTCAATCCAACTAGGACTTAAGGCGGTCACGGTGGCGCAGCGGTAGAGTTGCTGCCTCACAGCGCCAGAGACCCGGGTTCCATCCTGACTACGGGTGCTGTCTGTACGGAGTTTGTACTGTATGGGTTTTCTCCGGGTGCTCTGCTATTGTCCCACACTCCAAAGACGTTCAGGTTTGCAGGTTAATTGACCAGTTAAAAAATTGTAAATTGTCCCTAGTGTGTGTGTAGGATAGTGTTAGTGTGCGGGGATCGCTGGTCGGCACGGGCTCGGTGGGCCGAAGGGCCTGTTTCCGTGCTGTATCTCCAAGCTAAATCAAACTAGAAGTATTTGGGATCACAAAATGTTGGTCTCGGTCCAGTAGCTGCCTTCAACCGCTACGAGGTAGAACATTTTAACCAAGTATCGCAAACTCATGTGAAAGATTAGAGTCATAGTCACACAGTTATGCCCCTGTCCCACTTAGGAAACCTGAACGGAAACCTCTGGAGACTTTGCGCCCCACCCAAGGTTTCCATGCGGTTCCCGGAGGTTCCCGGAGGTTTTTGTCAGTCTCCCTACCTGCTTCCACTACCTGCAACCTCCGGCAACCACCTGCAACCTCCGGGAACCGCACGGAAACCTTGGGTGGGGCGCAAAGTCTCCAGAGGTTTCCGTTCAGGTTTCCTAAGTGGGACAGGGGCATTAGAGTCACACAGGGTGGAAACAGGCCCTTCGGCCCAACTTGCCCACACCGACCAACATGCCCCATCTACACTAGTCCCACCTGCCCACGCTTGGTCCATATCCCTCCAAACCTGCCCTATCCATGTACCTGTCCAAATGCCTTGTAATGTTGGGGTAGTCCCAGCCTCAACTAAGATGAGGAAAAACATTTTCCCACAGAGAGTTGTGAGTCTGTGGAATTCTCTGCCTCAGAGGGCGGTGGAGGCCGGTTCTCTGGATGCTTTCATGAGAGAGCTAGATAGGGCTCTTAAAAATAGTGGAGTCAGAGGATATGGGGAGAAGGCAGGAACGGGGTACTGATTGGGGACGATCAGCCATGATCACAATGAATGGCGGTGCTGGCTCGAAGGGCCGAGTGGCCTACTCCTGCACCTATTATCTATTGTCTATTGTCTAAACCTATATTTTCTACTCAAAATCTCGGTCACGTTGGTGGAGGGAAGGCAGGAATGCTTGGACCATGCCTTTGGGAGAGGAGAGGGAGAGAGCTGGTCTCCAGGGACTGGAATGTTGGCCTCAGCCTGACTTTAAGCAGCAGAATGCGGAGGCCCATGGAGAAATAGACCGTGTGGACGCTCACAGCCGTTTTTTAGTTTAAGGATAAGGGGGAAATCCTTTAGGACTGAGATGAGAAAAACATTTTTCACACAGAGAGTGGTGAATCTCTGGAACTCTCTGTCACAGAAGGTAGTTGAGGACAGTTCATTGGCTATATTTAAGAGTGAGTTAGATGTGGCTAAAGGGATCAGGAGGTATGGAGAGAAGGCAGGTACGGGATACTGAGTTGGATGATCAGCCATGATCATATTGAATGGCGGTGCAGGCTCGAAGGGCCGAATGGCCTACTCCTGCACCTATTATCTATGTTTCTATCCTTCCTCAGAAATGGGGTCCAAAACTGCTCACAATATTCCAAATGCGGCCTGCCAGCGACTTATAGAGCCTCAGTACGCTGGTCCTCTCGAATTAAGTGTTCTCCAGAGATGCTGCCTGACCCTCTGAGTTACTCCAACACTTTGTGTTGTTTTAGGTAAAGGTTCATTATTGTCACGTGTAACGAGGTACAGGGAAAAGCTTTGTTGTGCATGATGTCCAATCAGATCAGATAATACCACACATAAATACAATCAGGTCAAACTCCAGTCCAACAGGTAGAGCAAAGGGGAAGATACAGAGTGCAGAATATAGTTCTCAGCATTGTCGTACATCAGTTCCAGAGACAAAGTCCAATGTCCGCAATGGGGTAGAGGTGAATCGGACAGTACCCTAGCTTATGGAAGGACCGTTCAGAAGCCTGATAACAGAGGGGAAGAAGCTGTTCCCAAGTCTGGTGGTGCGCGCTTTCAAGCTTCTGTACCTTCTGCCGGACGGGAGCGGGGAGGAGAAGGAATGACCGGGGTAAAATGATCAGCCATATGTTTGTAGGTTAATTGGCTTTGTAAACTGTCCCTAGTGAGTATAGGACAGTGCTCGTGTACGGGGTGATCGCTGGTCGGCGCGGACCCGGTGGGCCAAAGGGGCCTGTTTCCGCGCAGTATCTCTAAAATGCGCACCTCCAGATTCAGGGACAGTTTCTACTCAGCTGGTAGCAGGCAACCTCGGTACGCGTGACAGTAAACTAAACTAAACTGTCTAATGTAAAGTTATCAAAGGCTGGTGCGTGTGGTGAGACACTCTCCCACCCGAACACGTTAGTGTGTGCAGGATAGTTTAGTTCCGTTTAGTTATTTAGTTTAGAGATACGTTAATATCGCTCCTCTTTATTCCCTAGTGTTACCGAAGGGCCTGATCGCTTGTCGGCACGGACTCGGTGGGCCGAAGGGCCTGTTTCCGCTCTGTATCTCGAAACTAAACTAGTGTGCGGAGTGATCGCTGGTCGGCGCGGACTCCTTGGGTCGAAGGGCCTGTTTCCGCGCTATCTCTAAACTAAACTAAACTAAACTTAAGTCTTGTTTAAGAAGGAGCTGCAGATGCTGGAAAGTCGAAGGTAGACCAAAATGCTGGAGAAACTCAGCGGGTGAGGCAGCATCTATGGAGCGAAGGAAATAGGGGACGTTTCGGGTTTCGAGTTTGCTGAGTTTCTCCAGCATTTTTGTCTAAACTTTAGTCTCTTGCCCAGAGTAGGGGAATCGAGGACCAGAGGACACAGGTTCGAGGTGAGAGGGGAAAAGATTTAATAGGAATCTGAGAGGTAACATCTTCACACAGTGGGTGTATGGAACGAGCTGCCACAGGAGGTAGTTGAGGCTGGGGCTATCCCAACGTTTAAGAAACTGTTAGACAGGTACATGGATAGGACAGGTTTGGAGGGATAGGGCCCAGGCGCAGGCAGGTGGGACTATGAATCTGGGACAGTGTTGGCGAGTTGGGCCGAATGGCCTGTTTCCACACTCTATGATTCTACGTAGCTGGTACATTGTTGGTCGGTGTGGGCAAGTTGGGCCGAAGGGCCTGTTTCCATGCTGTATCACTGTGACTCTATGTAATAATAATAATAATAATGGATGGGATTTATATAGCGCCTTTCTAATACTCAAGGCGCGTTACATCGCATTATTCATTCACTCCTCAGTCACACTCGGTGGTGGTAAGCTACTTCTGTAGCCACAGCTGCCCTGGGGCAGACTGACGGAAGCGTGGCTGCCAATCTGTGCCTACGGCCCCTCCGACCACCACCAATCATTCATACACATTCACACACAGGCAAAGGTGGGTGAAGTGTCTTGCCCAAGGACACAACGACAGTATGCACTCCAAGCGGGATTCGAACCGGCTACCTTCCGGTTGCCAGCCGAACACTTAGCCCATTGTGCCATCTGTCGTCCCCAAATGTAGCAGGGACATTGTTGGCCAGTGTGGGCAAGTTGGGCTGAAGGGCCTGTATCCACACTGTATCACGGTGACTCTATGTAGCTGGGACATTGTTGGCCAGTGTGGGCAAGTTGGGCTGAAGGGCCTGTATCCACACTGTATCACTGTGACTCTATGTAGCTGGGACATTGTTGGCCAGTGGGGGCGTGTTGGGCCGAAGGGCCTGTTTCCATGCTGTATCACTGTGACTCTATGTAGCTGGGACATTGTTGGCTAGAGTGGGCAAATTGGGCAGAAGGGCCTGTATCCACACTGTATCACTGTATGTAGCTGGGACATTGTTGGCCAGTGTGGGCAAGTTGGGCTGAAGGGCCTGTATCCACACTGTATCACTCTATGTAGCTGGGACATTGTTGGCCAGTGTGGGCAAGTTGGGCTGAAGGGCCTGTATCCACACTGTATCACTCTATGTAGCTGGGACATTGTTGGCCAGTGTGGGCAAGTTGGGCTGAAGGGCCTGTATCCACACTGTATCACTCTATGACTCTTTATCACTCTACAGCTGCGGGTGCAGCCTGCAGCAACAGTGCAGCACACTGAGGCGACTGTGGTGGATTGTGGCAGGATGGGACTTGCCCTCGCACTGAAGCCAGACAAGGTTTTTGTTCTCGTCTTTGGTCTTTGTCGAGCTGGCAGGCATTCAGATACGCTGGGACGGAGCCTAGCCTAGGCCGGTTACCACGGTAACGCCACACATGCCGTTCCGGAGAACCAGTCTTACCGGTCGGTATATGTGGTTGGACGGCAGTGAATACAGAGTGTAGATGGATCTGGAGCAGAGCGGGGCCAGGTTGTAGCAACAATCCGCTGCACATGCCGATCAATAGAGCAAAGGAACACAGAGTGCTGGAGTAGCTCAGCGGGTCAAAGAGTATTAGAGTAATGCAGTGTGGAAACAGGCCCTTCGGCCCAAGCTGGCCAACATGTCCCAGCTACACCAGTCCCACCTGCCTGCGCTTGACCCATATCCCTCCAAACCTGTCCTATCCACGTACCTGTCTAACTGTTTCTGAAATGATGGGATAGTCCCAGCATAGACTACCTCCTCTGGCAGCTTGTTCCATACACCCACCACCCTTTGTGTGAAAAAGTTGCCCCTCAGATTCCAATTAAATCTTTTCCCCTTCACCTTAAACCTATGTCCTCTGATCCTCGATTTCCCTACTCTGGGCAAGAGACTCTGTGCATCTACCTGATCTATTCCTCTCATGATTTAAAACACTATTAGATAGAAACATAGAAAATAGGTGCAGGAGTAGGCCATTCGGCCCTTCGAGCCAGCACCACCATTCAATATGATCATGGCTGATCATCCAAAATAAGTACCCCGTTCCTGCTTTTTCCAATATATCCCTTGATTCCCTTAGCCCTAAGAGCTAAATCTAACTCTCTCGAATCACGCTTTCTTCCTACACTCCAAGGAATAGAGACCCAGCCTACTTAACCTCCCCCTATAGCTCCCACCCTCTAGTCCTGGCAACATCCTCGTAATTCTTCTCTGCGCCCTTTCCAGCTTGACAATATCTTTCCTATAACATGGTGCCCAGAACTGAACACAATATTCTAAATGCGGCCTCACCAACGTCTTATACAACTGCACCATGACCTCCCAACTTCTATACTCTATTCTATTCTGACTGATGAAGGCCAAAGTGCCAAAAGCCTTTTTGACCACCTTATCTACCTGCGACTCGACCTTCAAGGAACCATGCACCTGTACTCCTAGATCCCTCTGCTCTACAACACTACCCAGAGGCCGACCATTCACTGTGTAGGTCCTGGCCTTGTTCGACGTCCCAAAATGCAACACCTCACACTTCTCTGTATTAAATTCCATCAACCATTCCTCCGCCCACCTGGCCAATCGATCCAGATCCTGCTGCAATCTTTCACAACCATCTTCACTATCTGCAAAACCATTCACTTTTGTATCATCAGCAAACTTGCTATTCTTGCCCTGTATGTTCTCATCCAAATCACTGATGTAGATGACAAACAGTAACGGGCCCAGCACCGAACCCTGAGGCACACCACTAGTCACAGGCCTCCAGTCCGAGAAGCAACCTTCCACCATCACCCTCTGCTTCCGTCCATGGAGCCAATTTACTATCCATTCAGCTATCTCTCCTTGGATCCCATGCGATCTAACCTTCCAGAACAGCCTACCATGCAGAACCTTGTCGAATGCCTTACTGAAGTCCATGTACACAACATCTACAGCTCTGCCCTCATCAACCTTTATGGTCACGTCTTCAAAAAAATCAATCAGATTTGTGAGACACGACCTCCCACGTACAAAACCATGCTGACTATCCCTAATCAGCCCTTGCCCATCCAAATGCCTGTATAACCTATCCCTCAGAATACTCTCCAGTAACTTACCAACTACAGATGTTAAGCTCACCGGCCTATAGTTCCCAGCATTTTCCCTGCAGCCCTTCTTGAAAAGAGGCACAACATTTGCCACCCTCCAGTATTCCGGCACCTCCTATATTTAAGGACGACTCGTAAATTTCAACCAGGGCTCCCGCAAATTTCCTCTCTAGTTTCCCGCAAAGTCCTCGAATATATCTGATCAGGCCCCGGAGATTTGTCTAGCTTCAAACACGACAGCACCTTCAGTACTTCTTCGACGGTAACTCTGACTGCTCTAAAGACACTTCCAATGGCTGCTCCAAGTTTCTCCGTCCTACTGTCTTTCTCCTCGGTAAATACAGAGGAGAAATACTCATTGAGGACCTTGCCCATCTCCTGTGGCTCCACACAGAGGTGACCGCTTTGATTCCTGAGAGATCCCACTCTCTCTCTAGTTACCCTTTTCCCCCTTACGTATTTATAAAATCTTTTGGGATTGTCCTTAATGCTACCCGCCAGAGCTATCTCCTGGCCCCTTTTTGCCCTTCCGATTTCCTTTTTTAGTTTACTCCTTAGTTCCCAAAACTCCTCCAGGAATGCACTTGATCCCAGCTGCCTATACCTGTCCCATGCATCCGTCTTGTTTTTGACCAGACAGCATCTGTGGAGAACATGGATAGGTGACGTTTCACAGAGTGCTGGAGTAACTCAGCGGGTCAGGCAGCATCTGTGGAGAACATGGATAGGTGAGGTTTGTGCGGGTGTAGTGTGGAGGGACTGACCCTGGCCACGGTTGTGTTTCTACAGACACATGAAGATCCATGAGAAGGAGCCGTCCGTGACTGGAGCCGCCAGTCCGCCCTCCCCCAGTAAGAGGCGCAGACTGTCGGCCAAGAGGAAGCTGAGCCAGGAGGAAGGAGAGCCGGTGAAAGAGGAGTCACCCAGCAAAAAGGTAACCCCCTCTTACACAGACACACACACACGTACACACACACACGCACACACACGCACACGCACACGCACATGCACACACACACACGTAGACACACACACACACACACGTAGACACACACACACACGTAGACACACACACACACACACACACACACACACACACACACACATGCAGACACTTACACACATACACACAGAATTCCACAGACTCACAGACTCACAACTCAGGTTTGAAGGTTACTTGGGCCTGTTTTCGCGCTGTATGTCTAAACTGTGGAATTCTCTGCCTCAGAGGGCGGTGGAGGCCGGTTCATAGATACATAGAAAATAGGTGCAGGAGTAGGCCATTCGGCCCTTCGAGCCTGCACCGCCATTCAATATGATCATGGCTGATACTTTCAAGAGAGAGCTAGATAGGGCTCTTAAAGATAGTGAAGTCAGGGGATATGGGGAGAAGGCAGGAACGGGGTACTGATTGGGGATGATCAGCCATGATCACATTGAATGGCGGTGCTGGCTCGAAGGGCCGAATGGCCTAGTCCTGCACCTATTGTCCATTGTCTAAATGGCTTAATCCTTGACGTACAGATTTGTAGGTTACTTGGCTTGGTAAATGTAAAAATTCTCCCTCGTGTGTGAAGGATAGTGTTATTGTGCGGGGATCGCTGGCCGGCACGGACCCGGTGGGACGAAGGGCCTGTTTCCGCGCTGCATCTCTAAACTGAACTCTGCCCCCTAGTGGTGGGCATTTCCACCCTGGGAACAACTGACTGTGTCTCTGGTTAAGGTGCGGAGTCCCTGCTTTCTCTACACTACCTGCCCCTCCACCTATCCTCTGCATCGTCTGCAAACTGGGCCACAAAGCTTCCGATGCGGAACAGCGTTGGATCGAGCCTCCGATGGGCAGGGAGGGAGTTTGCAGAGCAGGCTGTTGGTGTTGGCAGGCGTACGCTGATACACGCTCAGCACGGCTCCCAGCCACAGCAACAAAGGGCTCCTTGTCTCACCTGGGAGGAGGGTGTGTCTCGACTGGCAACGGTTCACAGACACTCAACTCATCCAACCACTCGCTGCAGTTTAGAAGGATGGGGGGGAACGGGTCCTCATTGGAACTTAAACCCATGTCCTCTGGTCCTCGATTCCCCTACTCTTGGCAAGAGACTCTGTGTCTCCCCGATCTATTCCCCTCATGATGGCGGGCCTGTCATATGCTGAGAGAATGGAGCGGCTGGGCTTGTACACTCTGGAGTTTAGAAGGATGAGAGGGTTTCTTATTGAAACATATAAGATTATTAAGGGTTTGGACACGCTAGAGGCAGGAAACATGTTCCCGATGTTGATGGAGTCCAGAACCAGGGGCCACAGTTTAAGAATAAGTGGGTAAGCCATTTAGAATGGAGACGAGGAAACAATTTTTCTCACAGAGAGTTGTGAGTCTGTGGAATTCTCTGCCTCAGAGGGCGGTGGAGGCCGGTTCTCTGGATGCTTTCAAGAGAGAGCTAGATAGGGCTCTTAAAAATAGCGGAGTCAGGGGATATGGGGAGAAGGCAGGAACGGGGTACTGATTGTGGATGATCAGCCATGATCACATTGAATGGCGGTGCTGGCTCGAAGGGCCGAATCCAGAGAACCGGCCTCCACCGCCCTCTGAGGCAGGGAATTCCACAGACTCACCACTCTCTGTGTGAAAAAGTGTTTCCTCATCTTCTAAATGGCTTACCCCTTATTCTTAAACTGTGGCCCCTGGTTCTGGACTCCCCCAACATCGGGAACATGTTTCCTGCCTCTATTGTGTGCAAACCCTTAATAATCTTATATGTTTCAATAAGATGCCCTCTCATCCTTCTAAATGAAGGTTTACAAGAATGATCCCAGGAATGAGTGAGTTAACATGTGATGAGCGTTTGTCGGCACTGGGCCTGTACTCGCTGGAGTTTAGCAGGATGAGGGGGGGACCTCATTGAAACGTACAGAATAGTGAAAGGCCTGGATAGAGTGGATGTGGAGAGGATGTTTCCACTAGTGGGAGAGTCTAGGACTGGAGGTCACCGTCTCCGAATTAAAGGACCTTTTTAGGAAGATGAGATGAGGAGGAATTTCTTTAGTCAGAGGGCAGTGAATCTGTGGAATTCTTTGTCACAGACGGCTGTGGAGGCCAAGTCAGTGGATATTTTTAAGGCAGAGATATATAGATTCTTGATTAGAACGGGTGTCAGGGGTTATGGGGAGAAGGCAGGAGAATGGGGTTAGGAGGGAGAGATAGATCAGCCTTGATTGAATGGCGGAGTGGACTCGATGGGCCGAATGGCCTAATTCTACCTATCACATTCCCTTGTGACGTTACAGACACACTCGCCTTGTCCACTGTATGAGGGCAGCGTTGTACAGAGATACAGCACGGAAACAGGCCCTTCGGCCCAGCGTGTCCGCACCGACCAGCGATTTCCCCGCACATTAACACCATCCTACACGCACTAGGGACAATTTACATTTACAGAAGCCAATTAACCTACAAACGTGTCCGTCTTTGGAGTGCGGGTGGAAACCGGAGCACCCGGAGAAAACCCACGCAGGTCACGGGGAAAACGTGCAAACTCCGTACAGACAGCACCTGTAGTCTGGATGGAACCCGGGTCTCTGGCGCTGCGAGGCAGCAACTCTACCGCATAGATTTTCTCCGGGTGCTTAATTGGCTTCTGTAAATTGCCCCACGTGTGTAGGATAGTGTTAGTGTATGGGGTGATCACTGGTCGACACAGTCTCTGTGGGCCGCAGGGCCTGTTTCCCACGCTGTTCGGCGTAGAATGTCTTTGACAAGATACCAAATTGAACTAATCTCCTCTGCCGGCATGTGATCCATGCCCCT
The DNA here is from genome assembly GCF_010909765.2 of Amblyraja radiata. Lineage (NCBI taxonomy): Eukaryota > Metazoa > Chordata > Chondrichthyes > Rajiformes > Rajidae > Amblyraja > Amblyraja radiata. Next base: position 120,630,822 of record NC_045957.1, on the reverse strand, counting down.
CCATCCCCTGCATATCCATGTGCCGATCCAAAAGCCTCTTAAACACCACTATCGTATCTGCCTCCACCACCACCCCTGGCAGCGCGTTCCAGGCACCCACCACCCTCTGTGTAAAAAAAACCTGCCCCGCACATCTCCTTTAAACTTTGCTCCTCTCACCTTAAAGCTGCGCCCTCTAGTGGTGGACATTTCCACCCCTTTGGTCACAGCAGGGAAACTTTGGCCCAACTTGCCACGTCTACACTAGTCCCACCTGCCACGCTTGGCCCATATCCCTCCAAACCTTTCCTATCCATGTACCTGTCCAAATGTTTCTTAAACGTACTGATACTACCGTTATCAACTACCTCCTCTGGCAGCGCGTTCCATACACCCACCACCCTCTGTGTGAAAACGTTACCCCTCAGATTCCTATTAAATCTTTCCCCCTTCACATGTCCATGTTCTCCACAGATGCTGCCTGACCCGCTGAGTTACTCCAGCACTCTGTGAAACGTCACCTATACATGTTCTCCACAGATGCTGCCTGACCCGCTGAGTTACTCCAGCACTCTGTGAAACGTCACTTATACATGTTCGCGAGAAAAAAAGTTGCCCCTCAGATTCCTATTAAATCTTTTCCCCCTCACCTTAAACCTATGTCCTCTGGTCCTCGATTCCCCTTACTCTGGGCAAGAGACTCTGTGCATCTACCCGATCTATTCATCTCATTATTTTGTACGCCTCCATAAGTTCACCCCTCATCCTCCTGCGCTCCATGGAATAGAAACCCAGCCTGCTCAACCTCTCCCTGTCGCTCACACCCTCTAGTCCTGGCAACGTCCTCGTAAATCTTCTCTGTACCATTTCCAACGTTTGACACTTCCACCCCTACACCCTCTAGTCCAGGGGGTCGGCAACCTGCGGCCCCCGGGCCAAATGCGGCCTGCAACCCAAAATCATCCGGCCTGCAGGTGGATTTTTTCGCCGGGCTCTGTCTGTACCGCATCCTGCGCAAAGCCGCCGGCACCTTCTGTGAACACGATTCAGAAAGAACTGCAGGTGCTGGAAAAATCGAAGGTAGACAAAGTGGAGAAACTCAGCGGGTGGAGACATGCGAGGGTTGCATGAGGCTGCCTCACCCGCTGAGTTTCTCCAGCATTTTTGTCCCCCTTCTGTGAGCACGTGATTTGATGCCTGCCATCCGGGGCGGGATCCGTGTGTACACGTGATAGATGTGGCCCCCCCCCCATCCGCTCACAGACGTGCGTCCCGGCCCCTATGCACAACAAGGTTGCCCGACCCCTGCGCTAGTCTGTGACACTTCCACCCCAGTGGGTTAGGCACCGCAGAGGTGTCTCAATAGACAATAGACAATAGGTGTAGGAGTAGGCCATTCGGCCCTTCGAACCAGCACCGCCATTCAATGTGATCACGGCTGATCATCCCCAATCAGTACCCCGTTCCTGCCTTCTCCCCATATCCCCGGACTCTGCTATTTTTAAGAGATCTATCTAGCTCTCTCTTGAAAACATCCACAGAACCGGCCTCCACCGCCCTCTGAGGCAGAGAATTCCACAGACCCACAACTTTCTGGGTGAAAAAGTATTTCCTTATCTCCATTCTAAATGGCTTATCCCTTATTCTTAAACTGTGGCCCCTGGTTCTGGACTCCCCCAACATCGGGAACATGTTTCCTGCCTCTAGCGTGTGAAAACCCTTAATAATCTTGTATGTTTCAATAAGATTCCCTCTCATCCTTCTAAACTCCAGAGTGTACAAGCCCAGCTGCTCCATTCTCTCAGCATATGACAGTCCTGCCATCCCGGGAATTAACCTGGTGAACCTACGCTGCATTCCCTCAAACAGCAAGAATGTCATTCCTGAACTTTGGAGACCAAAACTGCACACAATACTCCAGGTGTGGTCTCACTAGGGCTCTGTACAACTGCAGAAGGACCTCGTTGCTCCTCCTATATTCAATTCCTCTTGTTATAAAGGCCAACATGCCATTCGCTTTCTTCACTGCCTGCTGTACTTGCATGCTTACTTTCATAGACTGATGTACAAGGATCCCCAGATCCCGTTGTACTTCCCCTTTTCCCAACTTGACGCCATTTAGATAGTAATCTGCCTTCCTGTTTTTGCTACCAAAGTGGATGACCTCACATTTATCCGCATTAAACTTCATCTGCCATGCATCTGCCCACTCCCCCAACCTGTCCAAGTCACCCTGCATTCTCATAGCATCCTCCTCACAGTTCACACTGCCACCCAGCTGTGTGTCCTTCTATACAACTGCGGAAGGAGCTCTCAGTGCTCCTGGCAGTGGTTTCACCAGCTGCTTGATGGTGTTGGCATCTCTCCTGCCGTTACACAGGAGCAACAGGCCTGTTGTGTTCTGGGCAGAGCTGCTGGTAATCTCGGGGCTTCCGTGGAGACAGGTGGGGGCAGGGGTCGGAGACAGGCTTCTTCCCAGCTGTCTGTGAGAGACAATGTTGTCCTTGTAATCACTGGGATTTAGAGGGATGAGAGGGAATCTTAGAGAAACACGTACAATTCCTAAAGGATCGGACAGGCTCGATGCAGGAAACATGTTCCCCAGGTTGGGGGGAGTCCAGAACCAGGGGGTCACACAGTTTAAGAATAAGGGGTCGGCCATTGAGGACTGAGATGAGGAAATACTTTTTCACCCAGAGAGTTGTGAATCTGTGGAATTCTCTGCCACAGAAGGCAGTGGAGGCCAATTCACTGGATGTTTTCAAGAGAAAGTTAGATTTAGCTGTTAGGGCTAACGGAAGCAAGGGATAGGGGGAGAAGGCAGGAACGGGGTACTGATTTCAGCCGTGATCATATTGAATGGCGGTGCTGGTTCGTAGGGCTGAATGGCCTCCTCATGCACCTATTTGTTATGTTTCTATGTTTGTTGGGGAGAGCGGGGCTGAGATGTAACCCGACATGTGTGTGTGTGTGTGTGTGTGTGTGTGTGTGTGTGTGTGTGTGTGTGTGTGTATGTGCAAGCGTTTGTGTGTGTGCGTGTGTGTGTGTGCGTGTGTGTGTGTGTGCAGCATCTGTGGAGAACATGGATAGGTGACGTTTCACAGAGTGCTGGAGTAACTCAGCGGGTCAGGCAGCATCTGTGGAGAACATGGATAGGTGACGTTTCACAGAGTGCTGGAGTAACTCAGCGGGTCAGGCAGCATATGTGGAGAACGTGGATAGGTGACGATTCGAGTCGGGACTCCTCTTCAGACTGACAGGTGACATTTTGGGTCAGAACCCAACATTTTCACCTAACCATGTTCTTGACCTGCGTGGGTTTTCTCCGAGATCTTCTGTTTCCTCCCACACTCCAAAGACGTGCAGGTTTGTAGGTGAATGTGCTTGGCATAAATGTAAATTGTCCCTAGTGTGTGTAGGATAGTGTTAGTGTGCGGGAAATCGCTGGTCAGTGTATACTCGTGGGCCGAAGGGCCTGTTTTGCACTGAATTTCTAAACTAAACTAAATCAAGCCACCTGCAGCATTTTGTTTGTGGACTGAACAGTCTTGTGTTTATGTTAACGGAGGTCTCGCCCCTCTCTCTCCCCCACCCCCCACATGTCCCAGGCCCAGGTTACGAGAGAGAGTGCCTCTGAAGCGGAGGAGGAGAAGAAGAGTGAAGAGGTCCTACATTGTCCTGTGTGCCTGAAGACCTTCATCTGCAAGTATGGACTGGAGTCGCACATGGAGACCCACCCGGACTCCAGCCTGAGGTGAGCCCGCAGCCTGCAGTGTATCTCCGCCATGTGTGTGTTCGTGAGACCACACCTGGAGTATTGTGTGCAGTCTTGGTCCCCTAATCACTCTGGAGTTTAGAAGGATGAGAGGGTATCTCATTGAAACATATAAGATTATGAAGGGCTTGGACACGCTGGAGGCAGGAAACATGTTCCCGATGTTGGGGGAGTCCAGAACCAGGGGCCACAGTTTAAGAATAATAAGGGGTAAGCCGTTTAGAACGGAGACGAGGAGATTTTTCTCACAGAGAGTGGTGAGTCTGTGGAATTCTCTGCCTCAGAGGGCGGTGGAGGGCGGTTCTCTGGATGCTTTCAAGAGAGAGCTGGATAGTGCTCTTAAAGATAGCGGAGTCAGGGGATATGGGGAGAAGGCAGGAACTAATTGCGGATGATCAGCCATGATCACATTGAATGGTGGTGCTGGCTCGAAGGGCCGAATGGCCTACTCCTGCACCTATTGTCTATTGTCTATTGTCTACACTACTCCCACCTGCCTGTGTTTGGGAGTAGTGTAGTGTGAGGGGAGGGGAGGGGAGGGGAGGTGATGTTAAGGGATGAGGGGAGGGGAGGAGAGGAGGGGAGGTGATGTGAGGCAGGTTCTGCCCCACACTGACTCCACCATTGTTCTCTGGCTGGTCCAGGTGTGGTTTGTGTTGCATCTGCTTCAAGAGCCAGCGAGGCTTGCTGCGGCACAATGCTCTGGTCCACAGGCAGCTCCCCACCGACCCCAGCGGCCACCCCTTCATCCAGAACAACCTCACCATCCCCAGCGGCTTCCACGACCTCGCCTTCATCGACTTCTCCTGCCACAAGTTCCCCCTCATCTCTCAGGTAAACCCTCCCCTCTACCCCCTCACTCACCTCTCCCCTCCCCTCCCTTCTCCTCCTCTCCTCCCCTCCCCCGTCCCCTCTCCCTCCCTTCTCCCCCTCTCCCGTCCCCCCCTCTCCCCTCCTCTACCTTCCCCTCCCTCCTCTCCCGTCCCCCCTTCTCCCCTGCCTTCCCCTCCCTTCTCCCTCCCCTCCCTCTGTAGTCCGTTGCATGTTCCGTGCTGCATGTTGCGTGTTCTGCATTCCGTGTTGCATGTTCCGTGCTGCGCGTCGCGTGTTCCGCATTCCGTGTTGCGTGTCCCGTGTTGCGTGTCCCGTGCCGCGTGTCCCGTGTGTGATGCGTGTGTGCTGCGTGTTACAGGTGTGGTCGGAGGTGAACCTGCGCCGCTGCACCAGCCAGTTCCACCGCTTTGTGTGCGAGACGTGTAACAAGGCGTTCCCCATGTCGGACGCGCTGGTCCTGCACATGCACACGCACCGCGCTGCCGCCGCCGCCACCACCGGGGACGAGCCCGCCCGATGGCCAGATACCGAGCAGGCCTCCTTCCTGGCGGCGCTGGGGCTGCAGCGTGCCGGCGCGGCACGGCCGGTGATGCGGCAGGACACGGATCTGGGACACGCGTGGGTGGACAGTCCCCACTGGAAGCTCCGCCAGGACACCACCGCCAGGGAGCAGCCCCCGCTCAACAGCGCCCCGCTCTCCACACTCGCCCCTCCCCGGGGCAGGGACGCCATGAAGGTCCTCTCGTTGGCCGCCCTGCCCAAAGGCTTCACCATTCAACCAGACAGCAGCACGAAGGCGGTCAGGCCCGTGTCGGCCGACACCATCGAGCTGGCCGACATCCAGCAGATCCTGCAGATGGCCTCCTCCGCCCCCTCCCACATCAGCCTGCCCCCCCTCTCCAAAGCCCCCTCCATCCCCACCCAGTCCATGTACCGCCAAATGCCCCCCCTCAAGCCCAAACCCCCGCCCTGCACCATGGTGGTAGACGCCATGCCCACCTCCCTGATGAGCGCCCACCTGGCCCCGCCGGGCTGCCGGCCCTCCCTCCCCCTACCCCACCCTCCCCCCCTGCGGCTGGTCAAGCTCTCGGCCGACTCGTCCCTGCGGCCACAGGACCTCAAGCTGCGCCCGGCCAACGGCTCGCAGGCCTTTATCCAGCCCAAGGCCGAGCCGCTGAGCCCCGTCGAGATGAAGGCCCAGCAGGCCGAAGCCCGGATGCCCCACGAGGTCAACGGGGCGGTCAAGCGGGAGCGGTTGGAGGGGAACTTCAAGGCCATGGGCATGGCGGTGGGCGGCAAGAAGGGGACGGTGTTGAAGAAAGTCCTGTACCCGTGCCGCTTCTGCGACCAGGTCTTTGCCTTCTCGGGGGTGCTGAAGGCCCACGTGCGCTCCCACCTGGGCATCTCGCCCTACCAGTGCAACATCTGCACCTACATCGCGGCGGACAAGGCGGCCCTGATCCGCCACCTGCGCACCCACAGCGGCGAGCGTCCCTTCATCTGCAAGATCTGCCACTACCCCTTCACCGTCAAGGCCAACTGCGAGCGGCACCTGCGCAAGAAGCACCTGAAGCTGAGCCGCAAGGAGATCGAGAAGCACATCGAGTACGCCGAGTGCCGGCCCAGCGCCCTGTCCGAGTCCTTCCGCTCGCCCGACACGGTGTGCAAGTACTGCGGGCAGGACCTCAAGTACTACCGGGCCCTGCGCCACCACCTGCGCACCCACAGCGGCTCGAAGCGCAAGCCCTTCGAGTGCTGCGAGTGCAGCGTGGGCTTCTCCACCAAGAACAACTGCGTGCGCCACCTGCTGCGCCAGCACACCCACGTGGAGGAGAAGGAGATCGAGAACCACGTGCGCTCCATCGACTGCTTCCTGGGCGGCCTCCGCAACGGGGCCGAGAACCCCTCCCCCGGCCTGGGCCCAGCCCCCCTCCCCCTACACCCGGCCCACAACGGCTACCACCGCGGCCCCACCATCAAGCTGGAGCAGCCGGCCCCCTTCTCCGAGGAGCCCCTGGACTTCTCCCGGAAGATGCGGCCGTCGGACAGGTCCGCCCCCCCACCCTACGAGGTCGGCGCCGAGCCCATCGACCTCTCTGTGCCCAAGGGCAAGGGTCAGGCCAGGGGTCAGGAGGTCAGACAGCCCGCTGGGGGGAATCCCGTGCTGGGCGGAGCCCCGTTGGGTTTCCCCCTTCTCCCGGCCCCCGGCTCCCTCCTCCGGCCCCTCAAGCCCAAGCCCGCCCCTCCCCCCCTCCTGCCCAAGCCTCCTGTCCCCCTCAAAGAGCTGCCCCCCCTGGCCTCCATCGCCCAGATCATCTCCTCCGTCTCCACCGACCCCGCCCTGCTGATGAGGGAACGAGGGGGGGGAGCGGTGGGGCAGGGGGAGTGCGGACCCCGACCCATCTCCCCACCCCCGCCCCCCGCCCGGGGGGGGCAAGAGACGGCCGCCCCTAGACCCTCCCCCCTCCCCCTCTCTCTCACCCTCCCACCGCCTCTCCCTCTCCCCCTCCCCGCCCCGTCAGCCGGGCCGGTCCCCGAGAAGGCAGCGGCCCCCTTTCCCCTGCCCCTCCACCCCGCCGCGCGCAGCGCCCTGTTCGGGGCGCTGAGCGCGGCCAAGAGGAGGGTCAGGAGGAGGGGCATCCGCTTCAAGAAGGTGCGCGGGGCGCTGGCGGGGGCCGGGGCGGGCCCGGTGCCCGGAGCGGAGGGAGAGTCCGGCTCGGAGTTCGCCAGCGTGGAGCGGATGCTGGTCACCACGGACGCCAATCACTTCAGCCTCTACCTCCAGTCGGCCGAGACCAAGGGCGACCTGTCCCAACTCGAGCGGGACAAGAGGGCCGTGAAACTCATCAAGGCCAAGAAAAACTCCTACTCCAACTCGGTCCAGAAGATCACCTGCCCCTACTGCCCACGCCTCTTCCCCTGGGCCAGCTCGCTGCAGCGACACATGCTCACACACACAGGTAAGCCCACGCAACACGCCACCAACAACACACATACACACAGTCTACAAATCAAGGGCCTGTCCCACTTTCACGACCTAATTCACCACCTCTGCCGAGTTTGCCCTTGGCTCATACTCGCAGCATGGTCGTCACGAGGTTGTGATGCTAGTCAATAGACTATAGACAATAGGTGCAGGAGTAGGCCATTCGGCCCTTCGAGCCAGCACCGCCACTAGTAGTAGCTACTCGTGGCATCAAGTAGGTCGGGGCGTTTTTTCTAGCCTGATAAAAAATGTCCACGAGTAAAAAAAGGTTGTTAATTAGATCGTGAAAGTGGATCAGGCCCATAAGGGATCGGCTCGATGCAGGAAAAATGTTCCCCATGTTGGGGGAGTCCAGAACCAGGGGTCACACAGTTTAAGTATATGGGGTCGGCCATTTAGACATTAGGTGCAGGAGTAGCCTCTTTGAGCCATTCAATGTGATCATGGCTGATCATCCACAATCAGTACCCCGTTCCTGCCTTCTCCCCATATCCCCTGACTCCGCTATCTTTAAGAGCCCTATCTAGCTCTCTCTTGAAAGCATCCAGAGAACCTGCCTCCACCTCCCTCTGAGGCAGAGAATTCCACAGACTCACAACTCTCTGGGTGAAAAAGTGTTTCCTCGTCTCTGTTCTAAATGGCTTACTCCTTATTCTTAAACTGTTGGCCCCTGGTTCTGGACTCCCCCAACATCGGGAACATGTTTCCTGCCTCTACACGCAACAGACAGCACTGCAACAGACGCAGTTTAAGAATAAGCGGTCGGCCATTTTGGACAAAGACGAGGAAAAACACTTTTCACCCAGAGAGTTGTGAATCTGTTGAATTCTCTGCCACAGAAGGCAGTGGAGGCCAATTGACTGGATGTTTTCAAGAAAGTTAGATTTAGCTCTTCGGGCTAACGGAATCAAGGGATATGGGGAGAAAGCAGGAACGGGGTTACTGATTGTGGATGATCAGCCTATTGAATGGCGGTGCTGGCTCGAAGGGCCGAACGGCCTACTCCTGCACCTATTTTCTATGTTTCCAACAGACCCTTCAGCCCACAATGTCCGTGCCAAACAGGATGCCAAGTGATGGCAAGACTAACAAAACGGATGGCAGGGCTCTGGGGACTATTGTAGAGCAGAGCGATCCAGGAGTGGTGTTTAGTTGCAGTTTAGTTTACTGTCACGTGTGCCGAGGCACCGTGAAAAGCTTTTTGTTGCGCGCTAACCAGTCAGCGGAAAGACAGTACATGATTACAATCGAGCCGTCCACAGTGGCTCCCTGTATGCAAGAAGGAACTGCAGATGCTGATTTAAAGAAGGGTCTTGACCCGAAACGTCACCCATTCCTTCGCTCCAGAGATGCTGCCTCACCCGCTGAGGTAAGGGCCTGTCCCACTTGGCCGTCATTTGCGCGTAAATTACATCGTTTATGCGTCATGGTTGCGCGGTGACATAGGCAGTGACGCGCGCGGCGTCGCAGGATTTTGTGATGTACAAAATCTTTGCATGCCATCTGCGTGACGCGCAAATGACAGCCATGTGGGACAGGCCCTTTACTCCAGTGTTTTGTGTTCCCTGTTCCCTGTTGAAACATATAAGATTGTTAAGGGCTTGGACACACTAGAGGCAGGAAACATGTTCCCGATGTTGGGGGAGTCCAGAACCACTTTTCCTCACAGAGAGTGGTGGAATTCTCTGTGGAGGAGGCCGGTTCTATGGATGCTTTCAAGAGAGAGCTAGATAGGGCTCTTAAAGATAGCGGAGTCAGGGGATATGGGGAGAAGGCAGGAACGGGGTACTGATTGGGGATGATCAGCCATGATCACATTGAATGGCGGTGCTGGCTCGAAGGGCCAAATGGCCTCCTCCTGCACCTATTGTCAACTGTATCCAGGCACATAGTTCCCTGAAGGTGACGTCACAGGTAGATCGGTTGGTCAAGAAGGCTTTCGAAAGACGTTGGCCTTCATCATTGAGTATAGAGGTTTGGAGGTCGTGTTGTACAGGTCATTGGTGCGGCCACATTTGGAGTATTTGGGTATAGCTCCATAGATGCTGCTGCACCCGCTGAGTTTCCCCAGCAATTTTGTGTACCTTTGGAGTATTGTGTTCAGTTTTGGTCACCGTACAATTGCAAAGATGTTCTCAAGTTGGAAAGGGTACGGAGAAGATTTACGAGGATGTTGCCAGGACTCGAGGGTGTGAGCTATAGGGAGAGGTTGAGCAGGAGGATGATTTTACAGAGGTGTACAAAATCATGAGAGGAATAGATCGGGTAGATGCACAGAGTCTCTTGCCCAGAGTAGGGGAATCGAGGACCAGAGGACAGAGGTTCAAGATGAAAGGGGAAAAGATTTAATAGGAACCGGAGCTTTTTCACACAGAGGGTGGCGGGTGTATGGAACGAGCTGCCAGAGGAGGTAGTTGAAGCTGGTACAACTACAATGTTTGAGAAACATTTAGACAGGTACATGGATAGGATAGGTTTGGAGGGATATGGGCCAAGCGCAGGCATGTGGGACTAGTGTAGAAGGGGCATGTTGGCCGGTGTGGGCAAGTTGGAACGAAGGGCCTGTTTCCACGCTGTATCACTCTAGGACTAATGATTTGGATAGAGGGCCTCACATGGAACTAGATTAAATGTGTTGGGCTGAATGATTTGTGTTTCACAAGCTGATATGTTACAGGAGTAGAATTAGGCCGTTCGGCCCATCGAGTCCACTCCGACATTCAATCTTGGCCGATCTCTCCCTCCTATCCCCATTCTCATGCCTTCTCCCCATAACCCCTGACACCCGCACTAATCAAGAATCTATCTATCTCTGCCTTAAAAATATCCACTGACTTGGCCTCCACAGCCGTCTGTGGCAAAAAATTCCACAGATTCACCACCCTCTGACTAAAGAAATTCCTCCTCATCTCCTTCCTAAAAGAACGTCCTTTAATTCTGAGGCTGTGACCTCTGGTCCTAGACTCTCCCACTAGTGGAAACATCCTCTCCACATCCACTCTATCCAGGCCTTTCAAAATTGGTTCACACTAGTTCTATGTTATCCCACTTTCTCATCCACTCCCTACACACTGGGGACAATTTACAGAAGCCAATTATGGACGCCTCTACTTCCTTAGACGGCTCAGGAAGTTCGGCATGTTCCCTACAACTCTCACCAACTCCTAAAGATGCGCCGCAGAAAGCATTATATCGGGATGCATCACAGCACGGTTTGGGAACAGCTCCATCCAAGACCGCAAGAAATTGCAGCGAATTGTGGACGCAGCCCAGACCATCACACAAACCAACCTCCCTTCCATCGACTCCATCTACACCTCACGCTGCCTCGGCAAGGCCAGCAGCATCATCAAGGACCAGTCGCACCCCCGGTCACTCCCTCTTCTCCCCTCTCCCATCGGGCAAGAGGTACAGAAGTGTGAAAACGCACACCTCCAGATTCAGGGACAGTTTCTTCCCAGCTGTTATCAGGCAACTGAACCATCCTACCACAACCAGAGAGCGGTCCTGACCTCCCATCTATCTCACAGGAGACCCTTGAACTATTTTTAATTGTACTTTGCTGACTTTATCTTGTACTAAATGTTATTCCCTTTATCATGTATCTGTACACTGTGGACGGCTCGATTGTAATCATGTATTGTCTTTCCGCTGACTGGTTAGCACGCGACAAAAGCTTTTCACTGTACCTCGGTACACGTGACAATAAACTAAACTGAATTTTAAGGTGAGAGGGGCAAAGTTTAAAGGAGATGTGCGGGGCAGGTTTTTTTTACACAGAGGGTGGTGGGTGCCTGGAACGCGCTGCCAGGGGTGGTGGTGGAGGCAGATACGATAGTGGTGTTTAAGAGGCTTTTGGATCGGCACATGGATATGCAGGGGATGGAGGGACTTGGATCACGTGGAGGCAGAGGGGAGTTGGTCTTCGCATCATGTTCAGCACGGACATTGTGGGCCGAAGGGTCTCTCCCTCTGCTGTACTGTTCTATGCCCTTAATGGGAGCACCCTGAGTGAACCCAGGTGGTCTCAGGAAGAACGTGCAAACTCCACATAGATCATCTGGCAGAGCACAGATGGATGTCACAACTGATATTGACAAGAACATTTTAAAAATGAATATTTATTTTTCTAAATTAATCCACCTGGCTACCAAACCCATCTAACCTTTTATCGAAACAAAGAAATGCAGATGCTGGTTTATACCACGGATAGACACAAAGTGCTGGAGTAACTCAGCGGGTCAGGCAGCATCTGTGGAGAACATGGATAAGTGATGTTTCACAGAGTGCTGGTAACTAAAGCTAGTTATTTGTTATCGGAAAGATGTTGTCAAGCTGGAAAGGGTACAGAGAAGATTTACGAGGATGTTGCCAGGACTAGAGGGTGTGAGCTATAGGGAGAGGTTGAGTAGGCTGTGTCTCCATTCCATGGAGCGCAGGAGGATGAGAGGTGATCTTATAGAGGTGTACAAAATCATGAGAGGAATAGATTGGGTAGATGCCCAGAGTTGGGGTATCGAGGACCAGAGGACATAGGTTCAAGGTGAAGGGGAAAAGATTTAATAGGAATCGTAGGGGTAACGTTTCCACACAGAGTGCTGGAGTAACTCAGCGGGTCAGGCAGCATCTGTGGAGAACATGGATAGGTGACGTGTATGGAACGAGCTGCCATGAGAGGTAGTTGAGGCTGGGACTATCCCAACGTTTAAGAAACAGTTAGACAGGTACATGGATAGGGCAGGTTTGGAGGGATGTGGACCAAGCGCGGGCAGTTGGAACTTGTGTAGATGTGACATTGTTGGCCGGTGTGGGCGAGTTGAGCGGGAGGGCCTGTTTCCACACTGTATCACTCTTTGACTGTAAAACCTCCCCCCTCCCCTCATTCATTCCACGTCCATTCCTCCTTCTGGCTTCACAGTTCACGCCTCATCTCCCCTTCTCCCACACTTTGTCCATTCATGTCTGACCGCCGAGCAACAATACTAGTCACGGTGAAATTCTTTGTTCTAGTTTAGTTTAGAGATGCAGCGTGGAAACAGGCCCTTCGGCCCACCGAGTCCGTACCGACCAGCGATCCCCCAAAACACTAACACTATCTTGCACACACTCGGGGACAATTCACACTTACACCAAGCCAATTAACCTACAAACCCGCACGTCTTTGGAGTGTGGGAGGAAACCGGAGCACCCGGGGAAAGCCCACGCAGGTCACGGGTAGAACGTACAAACTCCGTACAGACAGCACCCGTAGTCGGGATCGAACCCGGGTCTCTGGCGCTGTGAGGCAGCAACTCTACCGCTGCGCCACCGTGCCGGACAAGGTATGCAAATAGTCACCAGGTAAAGGGCGTCAACAAGGTTTCCCACTCCATGTTCTCCACAGATGCTGCCTGACCCGTTGAGTTACTCCAGCACTTTGTGTCTTTTTTCTGTAAAGCAACATCTGCAGTTCCTCCAGTTGTGTCACTGCCTTGGGGGTTAATTGTGGGAAAGTTACTGACACCTTTTTTCAGTAAAGATCTCATAACTTTGGATTTACGTGGATAGGACAGGTTTAGAGGGATATATGGGCCAAACGTGGGCAAGGTGGGACTAGTGTAGATGGGGCATGTTAGTCGGTGTGGGCAAGGTGGGACTAGTGTAGATGGGGCATGTTGGTTGGTGTGGGCAAGGTGGGACTAGTGTAGATGGGGCATGTTAGTCGGTGTGGGCAAGGTGGGACTAGTGTAGATGGGGCATGTTGGTGGGTGTGAGCAAGGTGGGACTAGTGTAGATGGGGCATGTTGATCGGTGTGGGCAAGGTGGGACCAGTGTAGATGGGGCATGTTGGACAGTGTGGGCAATGTGGGACTAGTGTAGATGGGGCATGTTGATCGGTGTGGGCAAGGTGGGACTAGTGTAGATGGGGCATGTTGGTGGGTGTGGGCAAATTGGGACTAGTGTAGATGGGGCATGTTGGTCGGTGTGGGCAAGTTGGGACTAGTGTAGATGGGGCATGTTGATCGGTGCGGGCAAGGTGGGCCGAAGGGCCTGTTTCCACGCTGCATCACTGTGACTTTGGATAGACGTGGATAGGACAGGTTTGGAGGGATATATGGGCCAAACATGGGCAGGTGGGACTAGTATAGATGGGGCATGTTGGTCGGTGTGGGGCCGAAGGGCCTGTTTCCACGCTGTATCACTCTGTTACTTTGGATAGACGTGGATAGGACAGGTTTGGAGGGATATCTGGGCCAAACGTGGGCAGGTGGGACTAGCGTAGATGGGCCACCATGGAGAGAGGTGGGGCCGAAGGGCCAGTGTGTGCGTGGTGTGTGGCTGTGCCTCTAACTGGGTGATTCTGATACAATTGATAAGCAAGCGTTTTGTGAAGAGAATTTTTTTTTTTTCTTTTTTCTTTTGAAATAAAAGGTCAGAAGCCATACCCCTGCCCCACATGTGAGGCCTACTTTTCCACTAAGTCTAACTGTGAGCGTCACCTCTTGCGCAAACACGGTGTGGCGAATCGTTCTTTCCGGAGGAGTGTGCTGCTGCCCCGTTCCAAGCTGCCCGGCACCAAGCCCCTGGACTCCACAGGTAACTATCGGAACATCACGATCGCAGTATCACCCCAACCTCCACGCCCACTCACTCTGCCCCTCCCTCATGGCCCCTCTCCCCCTCTCTCTCTCTAAATCTCTCTCTCTCTCTCTCTAAATCTACTATCTAAATGGTGTCAAGTTTGGAAAAGGGATCTGGGGGTCCTTGTACATCAGTCTATGTGAAAGTAAGCATGCAGGTACAGCAGGCAGTGAAGAAAGCGAATGGCATGTTGGCCTTTATAACAAGAGGAATCGAATATAAGAGCAAAGAGGTCCTTCTGCAGTTGTACAGGGCCCTAGTGAGACCACACCTGGAGTATTGTGTGCAGTTTTGGTCTCCAAATTTGAGGAAGGACATTCTTGCTATTGAGGCAGTGCAGCGTAGGTTTACAAGGTTAATTCCCGGGATGGCGGGACTGTCATATGCTGAGAGAATGGAGCAGCTGGGCTTGTGCACTCTGGAGTTTAGAAGGATGAGAGGATATCGTTGAAACATATAAGATTGTTAAGGGCGTGGACACGCTAGAGGCAGGAAACATGTTCCCGATGTTGGGGGAGTCCAGAACCAGGGGCCACACAGTTTAAGAATAAGGAGTAAGCCATTTAGAACGGAGACGACAAAGCACTTTTTCTCACAGAGAGTGGTGAGTCTGTGGAATTCTCTGCCTCAGAGGGCGGTGGAGGCCGGTTCTCTGGATGCTTTCACGAGAGAGCTAGATAGGGCTCTTAAATATAGCGGATATGGGGAGAAGTCAGGAACGGGGTACTGATTGGGGATGATCAGCCATGATCACATTGAATGGCGGTGCTGGCTCGAAGGGCCGAATGAAAACCCACGCAGGTCACGGGTAGAACATGCAAACTTCATACAGACAGCACCCGTAGCGAGGATCGGACCCAGGTCTCTGGCGCCGGGAGGCAGCGGCTCACAGTTTCTTCTGGGTGCTCTGGTTTCCTCCAAAGACATGATCGCTGGTCGGTGCCGACTCGGTGGGCCAAAGGGCCTGTTTCCGTGCTGTATCTCTAAACTAAACTAGAATCAAGCTTGAAGGAGGGTCATGTCCATGTTCTCCAGAGACACTGCCTGACCCGCTGAGTTACTCCAGCACTCTGTGAAACGTCACCTATCCATGTTCTCCACAGATGCTGCCTGACCCGCTGAGTTACTCCAGCACTCTGTGATCCACAGCAAGGGGGGGAGGGAGAGAAATGGGGAGAGAGAGATAGAGAGAGAAAGAGAGAGTGAAAGTCAGAGAGAGGGATGGAGAGAGAGTGTCAGAGAGGCAGAGAGAGAGAGAGGGGGGGGGGTGGAGAGAGAGGGGGGGGGGAATGGAGCGAGAGAGAGAGAGAGAGAGAGAGAGAGAGAGAGAGAGGGGGGGACGGAGAGAGACAGAGACAAGGATGGAGAGAGGGGGAGTGCAGAGAGAGATGGAGAGAGAGAGGGAGGGAGGGATGGAGAGAGAGAGAGAGGGACTGAGAGTTAGACAAAGAGCATGAGACACAGAGAGAGAGAGAGGGACGGAGAGAGAGGGAGCGAGAGAGATACCGAGTGGAGAGAGAGACGGAAGTATTCGTCTAACTGGAGTAAAAGCTTTGACTTTTACCAAGAATATGTTTAGTTTTCGTGTACTGACACAGTGGGCACTAATGTAACGACGGCGTTTTGGTAAAAAATAATGCAGAATACTCAATCAAGAGTTTCCTTCGGATTTAAATTTGACTTTAGAGACACGGCTTGGAAACAGGCCCTTCGGCCCACCTAGTCCGTGCCGACCAACGATCACCCCGTTCAGACTAGTTCCACGTTATCCCGCTATCTCATCCACTCCCTGCTCACACTAGGGAGCCGATTAACCTGAGGAAGGGTCTCGACCCGAAACATCACCCATCCCTTCTCTCCAGAGATGCTGCCTGTCCCGCTGAGTTACTCCAGCCTTTTTGTGTCTACCCTCGTTTTAAACCCGCACCTGCAGTTCCTTCCTCCACCTAACGTACGAACCCGCAGGTCTTTGCTTTGTGGGACATTGCAAAGTTTAAAGGAGATGTGCGGGGCAAGTTTGTTTGTAATCAGAGGAATCGAGAACCAGAGGACATGGGTTTAAGTGGGGGGGGGGGAGGAAGATTGAATAGGAACCTGAGGGGTAACTTTTTCACAGAGGGTGGTGGGCTATGGGGAGAAGGCAGGAGAATGGGGTGAGGAGGGAGGGGTAGATTTAGTTTAGAGTTGCAGCGCTGAAACAGGCCCACTCTCGGCCTACCGGGCCCGCGCCCACCAGCGATCCCACTACACCCCACACTAGGGACAATTTTTTACATTTACGCCAAGCCAATTAACAGACAAACCTGCACGTCTTTGGAGTGTGGGAGGAAACCGAAGATCTCGGAGAAAACCCACGCAGGTCACGGGGGGAGAACGTGCAAACTCCGTACAGGCAGCGCCCCTAGTCGGGATCGAACTCGGGTCTCCGGCGCTGCGTTCGCTGTACGGCAGCAACTCTACCGCTGCGCCACCGCGCCGCCCTGATTGAATGGCGGAGTAGACTAGATGGGCCGAATGGCTTAATTCGGCTCCTATCAGCTATGGCCATTGGTAACAGCAAGACACCGATTGTTACAGGGACAGAGAGTCACACAGCACGGAATCTGCTCTTGCCCAGAGTCGGTGAATCGAGGACCAGAGGTTTACATAGGTTTAAGGTGAGGGGGGGAAGATTTAATAGGAACCTGAGGGGTAACTTTTTCACACAGAGGGTGGTGGGTGTATGGAACGAGCTGCCAGAGGAGGTAGTTGAGGCTGGGACTATCCCAATGTTTAAGACATGTACATGGATAGGCAGGTTGAGAGGGATATGGACCAAACGCAGGCAAGTGGGACTAGTGTAGATTGGGCATGTTGGTCAGTGTCTGTGCTGGGTCGAAGGGCCTGTTTCCACGCTGTATCATTCTAAGATGCCCCATCTACGCTAGTCCCACCTGCCCATATCCCTCCAAACCTGTCCTATCCATGTACCTGTCCAACTGTTTCTTAAACGTTGGGATACCTCCTCGGGCAGCTCGTTCCATACACCCACCACCCTTTGTGTGGAAAAGTTAACCCTCTGATTCCTTTCCCCCTTCATCTTAAACCTCTGTCGACTGGTCCTCGATTCCCCTACACTGGGCAAGAGACTCTGTGCATCTACCCGATCTATTCCTCTCGTGATTTTATACAGCTCTGTAAGATCACCCCTCCTCCTCTTGCGCTCCAAGGGCCTGAGCTACAGGGAGAGGTTAACGAGTCCCAGCCTGCTCAACCTCTCCCTGTAGCTCAGGCCCTCGAGTCCTGGCAACGTCATCGTAAATCTTCTCTGCACTGCTTCCACTAAATGACTCGGGCGTAATCATAGACGTGTTGGATAGTAAGTTTGCCAAGATAGCTGGGGGACGGACTGTGAGGAACCCTGTCAAAGTATACAGAGGCTGGTGGGTGCCTGGAAAGCGCTGCCAGAGGTGGTGGTGGTTGAGGCAGATATACGATAGTGGCGTTCAGGAGACTTGTGGATAGGCACATGGATATGCAGAGACACAGATCACGTGCAGGCAGGGGAGTTTAGTTTAGTTTAGTTTAGAGATACAGCGCGGAAATGGGCCCTTCGGCCCACCGGATCCGCGCCGACCAGCGATCCCCGCACACTAACACTATCCCACACACACTAGGGACAATTTTACATTCATACCAAGCCAAGCAACCTACAAACCTGCACGTCTTTGGAGTGTGGGAGGAAACCGAATACCTAGGAGAAAACCCACACAGGTCACGGGGAGAACGTACAAACTTTGTACAGACGTCACCCGTGGTCGGGATCGAACCCGGGTCTCGGGCGCTGAAGGCGCTGTAAGGCAGCAACTCTACCGCTGCGCCACTGTGCTGCCCCAAGTTGGTCTTGGCACCACGTTCAGCATAGACATTGGGCCTGAAGGGCCTGTTCCTGCGCTGTGCTGTTATAGAGTCATAGAGTGATACAGTGTGGAAACAGGCCCTACGGCCCAACTTGCCCACACCAGCCAACGATGTCCCATCTACACTAGTCCCACCAGCCTGCACTTGGTCCATATCCCTCCAAACCTGCCCTTTCCATGTACCTGTCTAACTGTTTCTTAAACATTGTGATAGTCCCAGCCTCAACTACCTCCTCCGGCAGCTCGTTCCACACACCCACCACCCTCTGCGTGAAAAAGTTACCGCTCAGATTCCTATTAAATCTTTTCCCCTTCACCTTGAACCTATGTCCTCTGGTCCTCGATTCCCCTACTCTGGGCAAGAGATTGTATGTTAGAAACATAGAAAATAGGTGCAAGATTAGGCCATTCGGCCCTCCGAGCCTGTACCGCCATTCAATATGATCATGGCTGATCATACAACTCAGTATCCTGTACCTGCCTTCTCTCCATACCCCCTGATCCCTTTAGCCACAAGGGCCACATCTAACTCCCTCTTAAATATAGCCAATGAACTGGCCTCAACTACCTTCTGTGGCAGAGAATAGTAAGATTAAACGAGAACTTACCAGTTTGAAGTTTGATCGTTATTTTATGAGGAGTTACGATGAGGGAATACGTGAAGAACCCCGCCAGGACGCATGCGTGTCATTCTTCAAAGCAGCGGTGTGAAATCACAGATAACTGTAATGACTAAACATAGTAAGATTAGAGAAGAAATACCAGTTGAGTGTATGATCATGGGTGGGAGCGGAGGGCACGTATTCCCTCAACGTACTCCTCATAAAATAACGATCAAACTTCAAACTGGTAAGTTCTCGTTTAATCATACTATTTTACTTCGGAGTCGCGTGAGTGACTACGTGAAGATTTCAAAGCTCTGTGATTTCATGCCGTGGAAACGAGTCCATGCATCACATCTGCCTTGATGACTCTAGGAGGAATTGTGTCAACATATTTTAGACATGAATCCGACATTGAAATCCATGAATTTATTAACACAAATTATAACCCCTATTTATGGGGTAATTAAATTACAGAACTTAAATTGTTTCTGCAAATGTTCCAGGTTTAATGACTGGTTTATGATAAAATAGTTGGAATGTTTTTTCCCCTGACCATCCTGCTGCCTTGAGGGTTTGGTCCATTGGTACATCCAACTGCATAGCTGCCGATGTAGCTGCAGCCCTGGTGGAATGAGATTTAAATATTAGTATCCACCCCAGCCTGTGTTAGAACCTGTTTCAGCCATCATGAGATGGTCTGGACCGACACTCTTTTGTGTGGTTGCTTATGGCTGACTAAAAGTGCCTTCTCATTGCCTCTGATGATTTTCGTTTTCTCCATGTATAACGACAAATGTCTTACTATACAGAGACGATCATCTGTTGGGTAAGACCTAAATTCTATATTGAGGCCTGCTGATCCCTGTCTGTTCTGCTTTACTAATTCATAAATATGAAACGTAATATTTTCAGATGAAGAAGTCATGTTGTCCAGTCTTAATTTATGTAATGACTGTACCCTTTGTGCCGTGACCAATGCCATTAGCATGACTGTTTTTAATGTCAGTCTATGTAGGGACAGAGCTGTTGCTGGAGACCAATTCCTGAGCATCTTCAGGACAATACTCACATCCCATATTTGGGAGTACCTGGTTCTTGGGGGATTGGTATTAAAAATTCCCCTCATAAGTTTTGTTACCAGTGGGTGAGTTCCAACAGAGTGACGCTCTGTTCCTTGCCATAGATAAGTCGATAAGGCACTTCTGGCGCAGTTGATGGCACTATAACTGAGCCCCTCATCATAATGGAGGCCTGCCAGGTACTCCAGAACAGACGGGATGTTCATATCTCTGTAGGTGATGCTGTTTTTGTGACAATACATCTCCCACTTCCTGATATAGACCAGATACTGTTTTTTGGTGGACTGTCTGTGGCCCGCCGAAATCATGTTCACTGTTCGGTCCGTCAGTCCCAGCTGTAGTAGAGGTATTTTTAAACTCTACAAATTAATAAATTCAAATAGTTATGGCATGGGTGGCTATCCCTTGTTTACGGGATGAACCAATAAGTCTGGTCTATTCGGGATGGTGATACATGGTTCTAATACCATGTTCATTATCACTGGGAACCATGGTTGAGTAGGCCAATCGGGTACTACCAAAATACCAGACGCAGAGTCCTGCTGTATTTTCCTTAATACCCGACTGATGAGGCAGAAAGGAGGGAATGCATAAATAAACAATTTCCCCCCCCCCAATGCAGCGAAAATGCATCTGTCGCCGCTGCCCCAGGGTCTGGTTCCCATGAAACATAATTTGATAACTGGTGATTAAGCCTGGATGCGAATAGATCGATATTTGGTGTTCCATATCGTGCTGTAATATCAGCAAATACTTTTTATTCAACATCCATTCGGTGTTTTCATTAAATTTGCGTGACCTGGTGTCTGCCACTAAATTTAGTTTACCTGGTAGGTAAGTAGCTGATATCCAAATATCTCTCTGGATACACGACTGCCAAATTGTATTAGCAGATTGTCACATGATGTCGATTTGTTTCCACCCATGTGGTTGATATATGCTACCACGGTGGTATTGTCAATCTGTAGTCTAACATGCTGGTGATATGACCCAGTACAATATGACTTTAGGCCATAGAATGCACCCAACATTTCCAGGTAGTTTATGCCCAGTGTGAGTAATAATGATGCCTCCTGAGCAGTCCATCTATCTCCACAGCTGGAGATGGAATTGGTGGCACCCCAACCAAGTGCACTGGCATCAGTTTGTAGCACCATAGAAGGGTTGCTGATAATGATTGGATTGAAACAAAGCCAAATGTTATCTATCCACCATTTTAGTTCCATTATAGCTTTGATTGGTAGCTTCATTGGTCTGTCAAAATGGCCAGCATTGATTTTGAGTGCTTGTATTTTTGCTCTCTGTAAATGTTGGTAATGTAAAGGTCTAAATTGTGTGGCTGGAAAAGCAGCCACCATTTTGCCAATTACTTTTGCTACCAATCTGATGGACGGTTACTGATGTCAATGAGGTTATTGCAAGCCTCTATTAAGTCTATAGCCTTTCCCTTTGGCAAAGTCACCGACATGTGAACTGAGTCAATGGTGAACCCCAAATAGTCCATAGTAGTGGAAGGCGTTAATTTAGATTTAACTGGATGGATAATAAACCCCAGTTTCAAATAACTGTTTTGTGGCTGTTATAGTTTGTTTGGCCAATTCCAAAGTTTTGCCCACAATAAGTATGTCATCTAGATATGCCATGACCATGTGTTTTTGTTTCCGTAGAAACGCTAGGACTGGTTCCAAAATTTTTGTGAACAGCCTGGGGGCTGATGTTAACCCATTTGGCAGCGCTCTATACTGCCAGAACTGTCCTATCCAGTTGAATTTTAAGTAACATATGTGGTCACCTCGTATAGGCACTGAATAGTATGCATCTTTTAAATCGATGCTGGCCATGAAGTAACCTTTGGAAATTAATTGTTTAGCAGTAACAAAGGTTTCCATTTTGAAATGAATATATTGTACAAATGTATTCAATTTGGTCAGATCTATGATGATGCGACAACCACCATCTTTTTGTTTTTGGTAAATATATTGGACACGAATTCTAGCGGTTCGTGTTGGGTTTTTTCAATTACACCTTTGCTCCATGCATTCAGAAAGGAGTGTAATCTCCCCCCCAACCTCCATGCTCCCTGTATTTTGTAGGGAACCAGACCCACCTACCTCCATAGTTACCAGTGGCAGGTTTACTTCTTTTAGTAAGTTCTTCGCTGATGTTGATGCGCTGGTGTCTGGATTTGTGGTTTGGTTGACGTTAGAAGTCCGCGTATTTTCCAGGAAGGCCGGCCTGGGCCATGGCCTAAAAAGACTCATGTTTTGTGTACCGGGCCTTCGAGCTTTCACCAGTCGGTCTTGCTCTACTGGTGGGTGCGTAGGGGTGCTGTCTATGGCTGTAGTGGGTTTTTGATGGAGTCCCTTTTATCAGTCCCAGGGTTTTTGCTTCCTCATCGAGCTCCTTGACTTGCTTCGATAGGTTGCCTCCAAATAGTAGTATCGGTGTCTTGATGTGGTGTCCAGTACAGCCTGTTCTTGTAGCTGGTTTAGAGACATATAGTCTATACTGGCAGCTAGCTTTTGCTCCAGGTTTTGGCCAGTCTGGTCTGGCTGTATGAAGTTGGACACCATGTCCAGTAGGTGTTCTTGTTCCTGCACCCCCTGCACACTTGACTTTCTCTTCTGCGAACCCCTCTTCAGGATCAGCCCAGAACTGACCCGCAGTACTCCCCTCTGATGAGGGAGAAGCACTGTGCAGCCCTACAAGAGGTGCTGCTGTGGGTTTGCCATAGAGCCCACTGTGACCCGACTCCATCTCCCGGAGCCTGTCACGTTGGAGCAAATGCTCCACACACCGCTCCATCCGGCTCCAGCGCTCACGGTCGCTGGCCGCCCGCGGTTGCTCAAAGTCGGACTCCTCTGAGTCCACGACTGATGGTTTTTTGTCTTGCCTTACCGCCCGGCCGCGGAGTGGATCTGGCCGGTGCGGAGGCGACATCGGGCACAGCTGATCCCATTATAGGTGATTCAAGTGCCGCTGGCCGCTGCTGGCCCACCAGCTTTGTCGCAGCCCTCGTTGGTTTCTTCGACTTTTCCATGCTCCCTACCTGTAATCAGCATGGGAAAACACAAAAAGACCGCAGAGTACTCTTACCTGCAGGTCCTGGTTTAAACTGTCGCTACGGGGGAACGTCGTTCCACCCCGCCTCCTGCCGTTTTCGACTTGTCAAAGTCGACAGCCCCATTCTGAATAGTCTCCCGCCCGGCCGTGGTGTTCTGGCTGGCGCGGGACCAAAAGTCGGCACAGCTGATCCCACTTACGGGGCTTGTGCCTTCAGCTGCTGCTGGCTCCCGCAACTTCACGGTCCTCCCCAGCCAGCTTTACTCGCAGCACTTGTGGACACTATTTTGTCCAGCTTCCCCCCCCTGTGTAAAAACAGCGCGGGGACAAAAACTACCGCAGAGTAAATCACATACCTGCAGGTCGCGGTTTCAAACTTACCGCTGCGGGGGAACGCTCCACCCCGCCTGTCGTTTCGCAAGCGTGAAAGCGATATGCCACGCATGCGTCCTGGCGGGGTTCTTCACGTAGTCACTCACGTGACTCCGAAGTAAAATTCCAGAGACTCACCACTCTGTGTGAAAAATGTTTTCCTCATCTCGGTCCTAAAAGACTTCCCCCTTATCCTTAAACTGTGACCCCTTGTTCTGGACTTCCCCAACATCGGGAACAATCTTCCTGCATCTAGCCTGTCCAACCCCTTAAGAATGTTGTAAGTTTCTATAAGATCCCCCCTCAATCTTCTAAATTCTAGCGAGTACAAGTATTCTTTCTACGCAATGTATAAGAGTCTGAAGAAGGGTCTCGACGTCTTTCTCTCCAGAGATGCTGCCTGTCCCGCTGAGTTACTCCAGCATTTTGTGTCTATCTTCGATTTAAACCAGCATCTGCGGTTCTTTCAGAGTATCTGATCTACTTATTTACCTTGGCACTAACTCGTTGATATGTCAGATTGTGTAGGACAAGAAGAGTCAAGAGTTTAATTGTTATGTGTACTGACGGCGGCACGGTGGAGCAGCGGTAGAGTTGCTGCCTCACAGTTGCCAGAGACCCGGGTTCCATCCTGACTACGGGCGCTGTCTGTACGGAGTTTGTACGTTCTCCCCGTGACCTGCGTGGGTTTTCTCCGAGTGCTCCGGTTTCCATCCGCACTTCAAAGACGTGCAGTTTGAAGGTTAATTGGCTTCTGGAACTTGTAAATTGTCTCTAGTGTGTGTAGGATACGTATTAGTGTGCGGGGATCGCTGGTCGGCGTGGACTCGGTGCCCCATCTACACCAGTCCCACCTGCCCGCATTTCGTCCAAGTCCCTCCATGTACCTGTTGAACTTGTTACGGTACCTGCCTCCATTACTTCCAGCAAGATGGACACAGAGTGCTGGAGTAACTCAGCAGGTCAGGCAACATCTGTGGAGAACATGGATAGGTGACGTTTCACAGAGTGCTGGAGTAACTCAGCGGGTCAGGCAGCATCTGTGGAGAACATGGATAGGTGACGTTTCACAGAGTGCTGGAGTAACTCAGCGGGTCAGGCAGCATCTGTGGAGAACATGGATAGGTGACGTTTCACAGAGTGCTGGAGTAACTCAGCGGGTCAGGCAGCATTTCTGGAGAGAAGGAATAAGTGATGTTTCGGGTCGAGATCCTTCTTCAGAAGGGTCTCAACCCGAAAAGTCACCTATCCATGTTCTCCAGAGATGCTGCCTGACCTGCTGAGTTACTCCAGCACTTTTAACCTATGTCTTTTATTGTCCATCAAAGCTAGTCTCATTTGTCCACATTGGGCCTGTATCACATAGAACATTTACTATCCCTGCATCTGCATAAATATCGTTATAGTCCCGGCCTCAACTACCTCCTCTGGCAGCTCGTTTCATACACCCACCACCCTTTGTGTGGAAAAGTTACCCCTCAGGTTCCTACTAAATCTTTCCCCCTTCACCTTGAACCTATGTCCTCTGGTCCTCGATTCCCCTACTCTGGGCAAGAGACTCATCCCTGCTAGAGACTCAACCTATCTATTCCTGTCATCATTTTGAGGACCTCCCTAAAGTTCACCTCTCAGGCTCTTGCACACTGCTCTACAACACTACCCAGAGGCCGACCATTCACTGTGTAGGTCCTGCCCTTGTTCGACGTCCCAAAATGCAACACCTCACACTTCTCTGTATTAAATTTCATCAACCATTCCTCCGCCCACCTGGCCAATCGATCCAGATCCTGCTGCAATCGTTCACAACCATCTTCACTGTCTGCAAAACCACCCACTTTTGTATCATCAGCAAACTTGCTAATCTTGCCCTGTATGTTCTCATCCAAATCATTGATGTAGATGACAAACAGTAACGGGCACAGCACCGAACCCTGAGGCACTGCATTAGTCACAGGTCTCCGGTCCGAGAAGCAACCTTCCGCCATCACCCCACTGACCCCCCCTCACTGACCCACTGACCTTCCCCCACCGACCCACTGACCCCCCCCCCACTGACACCCCCATTGACCCCCCCTCTGAACCCCCGTTGACCCACTGACCCTCCACCCATGACCCTTCACCCTTGACCCTCCCTCTGCTTCCTCTTGCAGGAGCCGACCCTGGACTTGGTGAACAGGAAGATTCAGCCTCGGCCCGGTCCGCCCCTCCCTGCGGCCCCCCCGGGTCTCTGGGTGAGGGGGGGTGCGTGGGGCGTGAGCGTGAGGAGGGGGATGAGGAGGAGGAGGAGGTGCAGAGCAACAAGAGCCTGGATCTGGACCTGGCCAACAAGATGCTGGACTTCAAGCTGGAGCCGGGCCCCGGGGCCCAGCCGGAGCCCAGGAGCACCTGCCCCACGTGCGGCAAGAGCTTCAAGTACGCCGCCACGCTGGCCCGCCACAGCAAGGCCCACGCCGGAGACCGGCGGCGCGAGCTGCGGCTGGCCGGCAAGCGGTGCCCGCGACGAGGAGCCGAGCAGGAGCCCGCCAACCCCCAACGCGGCCCCAGCGCCGCCCAGCGCGGGGCCAACGGCCAGCACGGGGCCAACGCACAGCGACGGGGCCCCTCCGACCCCCAACGCGGGGGCCCCGCCGACCCACAACAAGGGCCGGAGCTGGGGGGCCCGGAGGAGGAAGGGAACCCGGAGGAGGAAGTGGGGGGGCCGGAGGAGGAGGAGGAGGAGGAGCAGCGGCGGCAGGCCGAGGTCCCTGAGGAGAGGAGGAAGCTGCCGGCCGCTGGGCCCGGCGCATCGAAGGCCGACAAGAGGAAGAAGGTTTGCAGCGTCTGCAACAAGAGGTTCTGGTCTCTGCAGGACTTGACACGACACATGCGGTCACACACAGGTGCGTACACTCCACACCTCCTCACTCACTCCACACCTCCTCACTCCACACCTCCTCACTCCACACCTCCTCACTCCACACCTCCTCACTCCACACCTCCTCACTCCACACCTCCTCACTCCACACCTCCTCACTCCACACCTCCTCACTCCACACCTCCTCACTCCACACCTCCATCACCCATTACCTCACTCCCCGTGTTCCCTGTGTCTCAGGGACGACAGATGGCACAATGGGCTAAGTGTTCGGCTGGCAACCGGAAGGTAGCTGGTTCGAATCCCGCTTGGAGTGCATTCAGTCGTTGTGTCCTTGGGCAAGACACTTCACCCACCTTTGCCTGTGTGTGTGGATGTAATTATGTGAAGCACTTTGGGGTCAATGCAAGTTGACTAAAAATGTGCTATATAAATAAAGAAATTTAAATTTAATTTAAATTCAGTTTATAGGAGCAAAGAGGTCCTTCTGCAGTTGTACAGAGCCCTGTGAGGTTATCCACTTTCGCAGCAAAAACAGGAAGGCAGATTATTATCTAAATGGCGTCAAGTTGGGAAAAGGGGAAGTACAACGGGATCTGGCGGTCCTTGTTCATCAGTCTATGAAAGTAAGCATGCAGGTACAGCAGGCAGTGAAGAAAGCGAATGGCATGCTGGCCTCTATAACAAGAAGAATCAAATATAGGAGCAAAGAGGTCCTTCTGCAGTTGTACAGGGCCCTAGTGAGACCACACCTGGAGTATTGTGTGCAGTTTTGGTCCCCTCATTTGAGGAAGGACATTCTTGCTATTGAGGGAGCCCAGCATAGGTTTACAAGGTTAATTCCCGGGATGGCGGGACTGTCTTATGCTGAGAGAATGGAGCGGCTGGGCTTGTACACTCAGGAGTTTAGAAGGATGAGGGGGATCTCATTGAAACATAAAAGATTGTTAAGGGCTTGGACACGCTAGAGGCAGGAAACATGTTCCTGATGTTGGGGGAGTCCAGAACCAGGGGCCACAGTTTAAGAATAAGGGGTACGCCATTGAGAACTGAGATGAGGAAACACTTTTTCTCATACAGATTGGTGAGTGTGGAATTCTCTGCCTCAGAGGGCGGTGGAGGCCGGTTCTCTGGATACTTTCAAGAGAGAGCTAGATAGGGCTCTTAAAAATAGCGGAGTCAGGGGATATGGGGAGAAGGCAGGAACGGGGTACTGATTGGGGATGATTAGCCATGATCACATTGAATGGCGGTGCTGGTTCGAAGGGCCGAATGGCCTACTCCTGCACCTATTGTCTATTGTCCTCCCCACCCCCTCCCTCCCACCCTCACCTTCCAATCTCACAAGGACCCCACTTCTTCCACCTCCCTACCCCATCTCCCCCCTCCTCCTCCCCATCTCTCCCCTACATTCCCCCACTATTACTTCCCTCCTCTTTCCCCTACACGCCTCCGGGGGTTGGGGGTGGACAGGTGCAGGGAGAGTGGGGAACGAAACAACTGATGGCCGGACCCCTCAACGGCCTTGATGTTCGAGGGATCTCGGGGTTGCAAATCCGCGATCAGAGACGCTATGGACACGGGCAGAGAAATGGCAGATGGAGTTGAATCTGTTTAACCAAATGTGAGGATGTTGCACTTTGGGATGTGGGGGTTGAATGTAAGGGGAACATCTACAGTTCATGGCAAAACCCACTCGACAGTATCGATGTACAGAGGGATCTTGGAGTCCAAGTGCAACTGACCACAGTCTCCTGACATGTTTAAGAAGGAACTGCAGATGCTGGAAAATTCGAAAATAGACAAATAATGCTGTAGAAACTCAGCGGGTGAGGCAACATCTATGGAGAAATGGCTCTTGAGTGTCTACCGCATCTGTGCCTCTCGGAATGTTATACACTTTCACAGAGTCTCCCCTCCATCCCCAGGTAAAGCCAGTAACATCCGATCAAGGATAGTCCGAGGGTCACCGATGAGGTAGATAGTAGTTCAGCACCGCTCTCTGGTTGTGGTAGGATGGTTCAGTTGCCTGATAACAGCTGGGGAGAAACTGTCCCTGAATCTGGAGGTGTGCGTTTTCACACATCTGTACCTCTTGCCTGATGGGAGAGGGGAGAAGAGGGAGTGACCGGGGTGAGACTGGTCCTTGATGATGCTGCTGGCCTTGCCGAGGCAGCGTGAGGTGTAGATGGAGTCAATGGAAGGGAGGTTGGTTTGTGCCACTGTCTGGGCTGCGTCCATAATTTGCTGCAATTTCTTGAGGTCTTGGATGGAACTGTTCCCAAAACACCCGAAACGTCGCCCATTCATTCTCTCCACAGATGCTGCCTGACCCGCTGAGTTACTCCGGCACTCTGTGCGTGTGTGTGTGTGCGTGTGTCTAGCGTGTGACGATGTGGTGCGTGTTCCTAGACTGATCGTTTCCCCGTGTGTTTTGGTGCAGGTGAGAGGCCGTACAAGTGCGTGACCTGCGAGCGCACCTTCACGCTGAAGCACAGCCTGGTCCGCCACCAGCGGATCCACCAGAAGGAGAACACGGCGTCGCGCAAGGCAGCCGCCGCCGCAGCCACCCCCGCCACCGCCACCACCACCGCCACCGCCGGCACCACCGACGACGAGGAGCCGTGGAGGAGCGACAGCGACGGCTCGGGCGAGGAGGAGAGCGAGGGGCCGAGCGGCCGCACGCCCTCCCCCTGCTCCCCCCCGGCGCTGGACGGGGTGGAGGGGCCCGAGATGGAGGAAGCGGGAGAGGAGAAGAAACCTCTGACTATCTCAACGCCGGTCACGGTGTAACCCGCACTCTCCTTCACGGGATATCCCGGCACAGTGCTGTCCCCTCCCGTCCCCCCCACCCCCCCTCTACACCAGGGGGGGGGGGGGTTGGGGGGGAGAGAGAGTTCAAAGCTGGAGAACGCAGAAGGAAAATCCAGTGAGCTTCACACAGACTGAAATATTTGTACCTTTAAAGTGCCTTACTACATAATTACCATGCACGCCAGGTGAACGGACACCCTAGCGCAGACTGCGGGCTTACGAGCAACAACTCTGTGGAGTATTTAAAACTTCCTGTACAATAGAAACATTTTTAAAAAGAGAGACGCGACTTGTTCGAGGGGCATCGGCCGCTCCCGCCGTCAAAATAACTACAGATGGACATCGATCTACAGACAGCAACTACTGAACCGTCTTCCGTCAACGACTTTGCCGCCAACACTGACAATCTTTCGGGGGGGGGGGGGGGGAACGACTACTTTTTTTGGGGGTTTAGAATGAATTTTGGGCACAAAGTCGCCATCTCAGCGATTCCCTGCGGTTTTGGAGAAAGCCAGTCGGCGTCTGGTCCTGGCCTGGTCAGCTCTGGTCTGGACCTGGTTCTTTCCTGGTCTGGTCTGGTCAGCTCTTGTCTCGTCTGGACCTGGCCTGGTCAGCTCTGGTCTGGTGGGGTCAGCTCTAGTCTGGACTTGGTCTAGTCTGGTCTGGTCAGCTCTAGTCTGGACTTGGTCTGGTCTGGTCTGGTCTGGTCAGCTCTAGTCTGGACTTGGTCTGGTCTGGTCTGGTCAGCTCTGGTCTAGTCTGGACCTGGTCTGTTACTGGTCTGATCCAGTCTGGTCCGGTTCAGTCTGGTCTGGTCCTGTGAGCCGGCACTTCCCGCTGCCCACAAATTGTGTGGACTTAAAGCTGGAGAACAAAAGCAGAACCGTCGTCCTCAGGTCACCATCGATCTCCCACTGCCCGCTACAGTGAAACAGTCACATCAATTGCCAGCTGTTTTATTTTTGTTTCCCTCTCGTTAAATCTTATATCGGTATAACATCGAATTTCTTTTTTAAAACCGAGTCTGCTCTTTACGTTTTAACATCGACCTCCCCCCCCTCTTCCCTTCTCCCCCTCCCCC
Organism: Amblyraja radiata; assembly: GCF_010909765.2. Taxonomy (NCBI): domain Eukaryota; kingdom Metazoa; phylum Chordata; class Chondrichthyes; order Rajiformes; family Rajidae; genus Amblyraja; species Amblyraja radiata. The sequence continues at coordinate 120,600,860 of NC_045957.1, read as the reverse complement.
TCCCTCTCTCATCCCCCTCCCCACTCAACCCCTCCCCTCAACTCCCCCTGTGATCAATTGAGAATAAGCCATGGACAACATAGATGAGAAACACACACACACACACACACACACACACACACACACATGTGAGTGTGATCCAGAGTGCCCACTAATCACATGATTTGGAGCTTGGAGCAAGTAGTCCCTGTCTGTACCACCCATAGCTTTTTTAATCGCCTTTGCCACATTTTATTGATATTTCTATTAGCCGATTTTTTTTTTTTTTTTGATGTTTGATTGTGGAAATTATTTTTTTTTTGGTAACGTCCTCTTGTTTGGAAAACTGTGAAAAAGGAGAAGCTGTTCCTATTTGTATTGACCGGGTGAATCGTAGACTAGATTGCATGTTGGAACTCAATTATTTTTTTTTTGTCTGTCATGTTAACTTTTGTCATTTTTTTTTTGTCTGTCATGTTAACTTTTGTCATTTTTTTTTCTCCCCTTCACCATCTCTCTCAGGGTTTTAATGGACGAGTTGTTTTTTTTCTGTTATGTTGCATCTACTAATAACCGCATCACTTTTCTTTATTTCCCTTCCACTTTCGAGACGTGAGACTGAGACACAGATGAATCACTACAGGAGGCACTTTGGGCAGAGGGAGGAGAGGAGGAGGGGGGCGAGTCTAAGAAAATGGTTTACAGCTCGTTTAGACAGATAGAGAGACAGAGAGAGAGAGAGAGAGAGAAATAGCCACTGCACTGAAATTAAAAAGCTTTTTTTTATTATCTGAGGTTTAGTGAATTTCTGTCTTATTTCCAGAGAGGAAAAAAATCAAACTTTAATGGGGGAAGTGAGAATGCATTAACCCAGAAAACAAATCCAGAATCCATATTTTGTTTATGTAAAGGGATCCTTTACTGCTGCTAAATGATATGTATACAACTGGTGTATTAAATACAAACACAGAATCACAGTTTGGGTACTTCCAATGCAAGATTTATTATAGCTGTTCTGTATCAAACCATCTAAGCAATAAAATGTTATACTTGTTACCTGCTGGACTATTTCTCTTTGAACATAAGGCGTAGGAGTAGACTAAACCCCCCTGTCCCACTTTCCCGAGTTCTTCATGAACTCTCCCGAGTTTTCCCCTCGATTCAAACTCGGGGGATATCGGAGAATGTCGGTAGCGAGCTCGTAGGAGTCCGTAGATGTTTCATAGCAATGCCAGCCGTGGGAACTCGGGGTATCAGGTAAGTCGGGACGTTTTTTCAACATGTTGAAAAATGTCCATGAGTTAAAAAAAATAGCCCCGGTTACCTACGGACGGCTATTACCGTAATTCTCCGAGTTCGAATCCAAGGGGAAAACTCGGGACAGTTCGCGAGTAACTTGGGAAAGTGGGACAGGGGCTTAAGGCCGTTCGGCCCATCAAGTCTGCTCCGCCGTTCAATCATGGCTGATCTATCTCTCCCTCCGAACCTCGTTTTCCAACCCTCTCCCCCACAACCCCGAGACCTTTATTGATCCTTGGTCATCTTTTTTGCTCCATCTCTGCCTCTACCACTATTTCCACCATCTTTCTCAGCGATTTTTATTAAAATATTGCAAATGATAAATCATTGTAGAACGACAAAACTCACAGAGTGCTGGAGTAACTCAGCGGGTCAGGCAGCATCTGTGGAGAACATGGATAGGTGACGTTTCACAGAGTGCTGGAGTAACTCAGCGGGTCAGGCAGCATCTGTGGAGAACATGGATAGGTGACGTTTCACAGAGTGCTGGAGTAACTCCGCGTGTCAGGCAGCATCTGTGGAGAACATGGATAGGTGACGTTTCACAGACTGATGAGGGGAGACCTGATTGTCGTACATACATTGTAACTGCATTTAGCTGCCAGTTATTTTTGGATGGGGGGGGGGGGGGGAGGGCTTTGGAGATGCGGCAGAGGTGGTTTATTAAGTTTCTGAGACCGATTTAGAAGGTTTCAACTGCAGGGCTGGACAAGCCTGGACTGTTTTTCTTGGAACATCAGAAGTCTCGATGAGACCTGATAGGTGTTTAAAATTATGAGAGGCTGGTAGGAGAGACAATCAGAGCCTTATCCGCACAGTGGAACTATCAAATACAGCATTAACATGAGAAGGGCAAACTTTAAAGGAGGTGTATCGATGTTTGTGTATAGAAGTTGGGAGGTTATTTTGCAGTTGCTGCATACAAGATGTTGGTAAGGCCGCATTTAGAGTATTGTGTTCAGTTCAGTTCTGGACACCAAGTTATAGGAAATTTGTTGTTAATCTAGAATTTATTCTTAGAATAAAGGGGAGGTCATTTAAGACTGAGGTGAGAAAAAACTTTTTCACCCAGAGAGTTGTGAATTTATGGAATTCCCTGCCACAGAGGGCAGTGGAGGCCAAGTCACTGAATGGATTTAAGAGAGAGTTAGATAGAGCTCTAGGGGCTGGTGGAATCAAAGGGATATGGGGAGAAGGCAGGCACGGGTTATTGATATGGGACGATCAGCCATGATCGCAATGAATGGCGGTGCTGGCTTGAAGAGCCAAATGGCCTCCTCCTGCACCTATTTTCTATGTTTCTAGTGAGACAATAGGTGCAGGAGTAGGCCATTCGGCCCTTCGAACCAACACCGCCATTCAATGTGATCATGGCTGATCATCCCCAATCAGTACCCGTTCCTGCCTTCTCCCCATATCCCCTGACTCCGCTATCTTTAAGAGCCCTATCTATCTCTCTCTTGAAAGCATCCAGAAAACCGGCCTCCACCACCCTCTGAGGCAGAGAATTCCACAGACTCACAACTCTCTGTGAGAAAAAGTGTTTCCTCATCTCACCAATGAGTTACAGACACTGAGACTCAACAAGACAACTTTGAAAAATGCAGGAAAAATGTTCCCAATGTTGGGCGAGTCCAGAACCAGGGGCCACAGTCTTAGAATAAAGGGGAGGCCATTTAAGGCTGAGGTGAGAAAAAACTTTTTCACCCAGAGAGTTGTGAATTTGTGGAATTCCCTGCCACAGAGGGCAGTGGAGGCCAAGTCACTGGATGGATTTAAGAGAGAGTTAGATAGAGCTCTAGGGGCTAGTGGAATCAAGGGATATGGGGAGAAGGCAGGCACGGGTTATTGATTGGGGACGATCAGGCATGAACACAATGAATGGCAGTGCTAGCTCGACTGGCCTCCTGCACCTATTTTCTATGTTTCTATCTATCTCCGTTCTAAATGGCTTACCCCTTATTCTTAAATTGTGTGGCCCCTGGTTCTGGACTCTCCCAACATCGGGAACATGTTTCCTGCCTCTAGCATGTCCAAACCCTTTATAATCTTATATGTTTCAATAAGATCCCCTCAAGCTCAAGGGCTGAGCTTCCTCTACCTCAGTGTTCGACTCTGTTCCCGTGCGTGACTCGCTCGCAGTGACACCCTCCCCGTCACCACGGACCTCGGAAGCAGTTACTCCAGCGGTTTGTGTCTATCTTCGGTTTAAACCAGCATCTGCAGTTCCTTCCTGCACATTTCGTCCGCTCCACTGTGAAATCTGCACAAGGTATGTCCACCTTGAAGAAGTTGTCCTGTTCTCCCCTGACGAGGGTTCTGTAACGTTCTCTCTCGCTGCTCCCCCTCTGTGATTCCTCCGTCCATCTTCCATTCATTGTTCTGTGTCTCTCCACATCAACGTCTATATCTCTCGTTTCCCTAACCCCCCTAACCAGTCTGAACAAGGGTCTCGACCCGAAACGTCGCCCATTCCTTCTCTTCAGACATGCTGCCTGACACGCTGAGCTGCTCCAGCTCTGTGAAACGTCACCTATCCATGTTCTCCACAGATGCTGCCTGACCCGCTGAGTTACTCCAGCACTGTGTGAAACGTCACCTATCCATGTTCTCCACAGATGCTGCCTGACCCGCTGAGTTACTCCAGCACTCTGTGAAACATCACCTATCCATGTTCTCCACAGATGCTGCCTGACCCGCTGAGTTACTCCAGCACTCTGTGAAACGTCACCTATCCATGTTCTCCACAGATGCTGCCTGACCCGCTGAGTTACTCCAGCACTGTGTGCTTGTCTCCAGAAACGCAGTGTCCAGGTCACTCCCCCCGTAAGCCATTTAGGACTGAGATGAGGAAAAACATTTTCACCCAGAAAGTTATGAATCTGTGGAATTCTCTGCTTCAGAAGGCAGTGGAGGGCAACGGAATCATGGGATATGGGGGAAAAAGCCAGAACGGGATATGATTTAGGAAGATCAGTCATGATGATATTGAACGGTGGTGCTGGCTCGAAGGGCCGAATGGCCCACTCCTGCACCTATTGTCTATGTTTCTGATAAAGTGTTTGAAGTTGCGATTCCAGGTTGTCCACTCTCAGTCTGAGCTCTTCGATCAGTCCACACTTGCAGCAGACATTGTCGGCCTCTGTGACTCCATGTGATGTGCGATAGACAATAGGTGCAAGAGTAGGCCATTCAGCCCTTCGAGCCAGCACCACCATTCATTGTGATCATGGCTGGTCATCCACAATCACTGCCACGTTCCTGCTTTTTGCGGGGCAGGTTATTTTTACACAGAGGGTGGTGGGTGCCTGGAACGCGCTGCCAGGGGTGGTGGTGGAGGCAGATACGGTAGTGGTGTTTAAGAGGCTTTTGGATCGGCACATGGATATGCAGGGAATGGAGGGGCATGGATCACGTGCAGGCAGAGGAGAGTTGGTCTTGGCATCGTGTACAGCACGGACATTGTGGGCCGAAGGGCCTGTTCCTGTGCTGTACTGTTCCATGTTCCATGTCACCCATTTAGCCCGGTGAATCCCCGCTCCCGTCCAGCAGAAGGGACAGAAGCTTGAAAGCGCGCACCACCAGACTCAGGAACAGCTCCTTCCCCTCTGTTATCAGGCTTCTGAACGGTCCTTCCATATGCTGGGGTCCTGTCCGATTCACCTCTACCCCATTGCGGACATTGGACTTTGTCTGTGGAACTGATGCGCTACAATGTTGAGAACTATATTCTGCACTTTGTATCTTCCCCTTTGCTCTACCTGTTGTACTGGAGTTTGACCTGATTGTATTTATGTGTAGTATTATCTGATCTGACTGAACAGCAAAGCTTTTCACTGTACCTCGGTACATGTGACAATAATGAACCAGTATAAACCAAGACAGATAATAGCATGTGGTGTGTAGAACGTAGAACGGCACAGGAACAGGCCCTTCGGCCCACAATGTCCGTGCTGTACACGATGCCAAGGCCAACTCTCCTCTGCCTGCACGTGATCCGTGCCCCTCCATTCCCTGCATATCCATGTGCCGATCCAAAAGCCTCTTAAACACCACTATCGTATCTGCCTCCACCACCACCCCTGGCAGCGCGGTCCAGGCACCCACCACCCCCTGTGTAAAAAAAACCTGCCCCGCACATCTCCTTTAAACTTTGCCCCTCTCACCTTAAAGCTGCGCCCTCTAGTGGTGGACATTTCCACGCTGGGTAGAAGGTTCTGACTGTCTACCCTATCTACGCCTCTCATGATTTTAAATTCTTCTATCATTTCTCCTCTCAATCGGACGTTCCAGAGAAAACAATCCAAGTCTGTCCGACCTCTCCCTGTGGTTAATATCCTCTCAGACCCCTCAGACCCAACAGAAGCACTCAGACCCAACATGTAGGGGGGAAAGAAGAAAACAATAATAATCAGAATAAGAGGTGGTGGGGTTCTTAAATGTGTGAGCGTAGAGACAGAGGGGTGTAAAATGGGGGTGGAAGCAATAGGTAGCAAGGTGAAAAGTAAAAGTGGCAGGCAGACAAATCCAGGGCAAAAATCAAAAAAGACCACTTTTCAACATAATTGTATAAGGGGTAAGAGTGTTGTAAAAACAAGCCTGAAGGCTTTGTGTCTCAATGCAAGGAGCATTCGTAATAAGGTGGATGAGTTGAATGTGCAGATATCTATTAATGACTATGATATAGTTGGGGTCACGGAGACATGGCTCCAGGGTGACCAAGGCTGGGAGCTGAACATCCAGGGATATTCAATATTCAGGAGGGATAGACAGAAAGGAAAAGGAGGTGGGGTAGCGTTGCTGTTTAGAGAGCAGATTAACGCAATAGAAAGGAAGGACATTAGCTTGGAGGATGTGGAATCGATATGGGTAGAGCTGCGAAACACTAAGGGGCAGAAAACGCTAGTGGGAGTTGTGTACAGGACACCTAACAGTAGTAGTGGAGTTGGGGATGGCATCAAACAGGAAATTAGAAATGCGTGCAACAAAGGTAAAACAGTTATAATGGGTGACTTCAATCTACATATAGATTGGGTGAATCAAATTGGCAAGGGTGCTGAGGAAGAGGATTTCTTGGAATGTATGCGGGATAGTTTTCTAAACCAACATGTAGAAGAACCAACGAGAGAGCAGGCTATTCTAGGTTGGGTATTGAGTAATGAGGAAGGGTTAGTTAGCAGTCTTGTTGTGTGTGGCCCCTTGGGCAAGAGTGACCATAATATGGTTGAGGATGGAGAGTGACATTGTTAATTCAGAAACAATGGTTCTGAACTTAAAGAAAGGTAACTTTGAGGGTATGAGATGTGAATTGGCCAAGATTGACTGGCAATTAATTCTTAAAGGGTTGACGGTGGATATGCAATGGAAGGCATTTAAAGACTGCATGGATGAACTACAACAATTGTTCATCCCAGTTTGGCAAAAGAATCAATCAGGGAAGGTAGTGCATCCGTGGATAAAAAGGGAAATCAGGGATAGTGTCAAAACAAAAGATGAAGCGTACAAATTAGCCAGAAAAAGCAGCCTACCAGAGGACTGGGAGAAATTCAGAGACCAGCTGAGGAGGACAAAGGGCTTAATTAGGAAAGGGAAAATAGATTATGAAAGAAAACTGGCAGGGAACATAAAAACTGACTGCAAAAGCTTTTATAGATACGTGAAGAGAAAGAGATTAGTAAAAACAAATGTGGGTCTCTTGCAGTCAGAAACAGGTGAATTGATCATGGGGAACAAGGACATGGCGGACTAATTGAATAACTACTTTGGTTCCGTCTTCACCAAGGAAGACATAAATACTCTGCCGGAAATGGGATGGAGGAACTGAGTGAAATCCAGTTTAGCCGGGAAGTGGTGTTAGGTAAATTGAATGGATTAAAGGCCGATAAATCCCCAGGGCCAGATCCTGAGTATCCAGGCTGCATCCCAGAGTACTTAAGGAAGTAGCTCCAGAAATATTGGATGCATTAGTGATAATTTTTTTAAACACTTTAGATTCTGGAGTAGTTCCTGAGGATAGGAGGGAAGCTAATGTAACTCCACTTTTTAAAAAGGGAGGGAGAGAGAAAACGGGGAATTACAGACCAGTTAGTCTAACATCGGTAGTGGGGAAATTGCTAGAGTCAGTTATTAAAGATGGGATAGCAGCACATTTGGAAAGTGGTGAAATCATTGGACAAAGTCAGCATGGATTTACGAAAGGTAAATCATGTCTGACGAATCTTATAGAATTTTTCGAGATGCAACTAGTAGAGTGGATAGGGGAGAACCAGTGGATGTGTTATATCTGGACTTTCCGAAGGCTTTCGACAAGGTCCCACATAAGAGATTAGTATACAAACTTAAAGCACACGGCATTGGGGGTTCAGTATTGATGTGGATAGAGAACTGGCTGGCAAACAGGAAGCAAAGAGTAGGAGTAAACGGGTCCTTTTCAGAATGGCAGGCAGTGACTAGTGGGGTACCGCAAAGCTCAGTGCTGGGACCACAGCTATTTACAATATATATTAATGATTTGGACGAGGGAATTGAATGCAACATCTCCAAGTTTACGGATGACACAAAGCTGTGGGGCAGTGTTAGCTGTGAGGAGGATGCTAGGAGGCTGCAAGGTGACTTGGATAGGCTGGGTGAGTGTGCAAATGCATGGCAGATGCAGTATAATGTGGATAAATGTGAGGCTATCCACTTTGGTGGCAAAAACAGGAAAGCTGACTATTATCTAAATGGTGGCCGATTAGGAAAAGGGGAGATGCAACGAGACCTGGGTGTCATGGTACACCAGTCATTGAAAGTAGGCATGCAGGTGCAGCAGGCAGTAAAGAAAGCGAATGGTATGTTGACATTCATAGCAAAAGGATTTGAGTATAGGAGCAGGGAGGTTCTGCTGCAGTTGTACAGGGTCTTGGTGGGACCACACCTGGAGTATTGCGTACAGTTTTGGTCTCCAAATCTGAGGAAGGACATTATTGCCATAGAGGGAGTGCAGAGAAGGTTCACCAGACTGATTCCTGGGATGTCAGGTCTTTCTTATGAAGAAAGACTGGATAGACTTGGATTGTACTCGCTAGAATTTAGGAGATTGAGGGGGGATCTTATAGAAACTTACAAAATTCTTTAGGGATTGGACAGGCTAGATGCAGGAAGATTGTTCCCGATATTGGGGAAGTCCAGGACAAGGGGTCACAGCTTAAGGATAGAGGGGAAAGAACCGAGATGAGAAAAACATTTTTCACACAGAGAGTGGTGAATCTCTGGAATTCTCTGCCACAGAGGGTAGTTGAGGCCAGTTCATTGGCTATATTTAAGAGGCAGTTAGATGTGGCCCTTGTGGCTAGAGGGATCAGGGGGTATGGGGAGAAGGCAGGTACAGGATACTGAGTTGGATGATCAGCCATGATCATATTGAATGGCGGTGCAGGCTCGAAGGGCCGAATGGCCTACTCCTGCACCTATTTTCTATGTTTCTAATCCCGGCAACAGCAGAATAGTCTCTCCAGCAGAACCTGTAGGGGCGGAGCAAGGGTAGAAACATAGCTGATCATGGTAGAGTTGCTGCCTCACAGCGCCAGAGACCCGGGTTCCATCCTCACTACGGGTGCCGTCTGTACGGAGCTCCCCGTGACCTGCGTGGGTTTTCTCCGGTTCCCTCCCGCACTCTACGCTCTAGAGGACACGCTAGAGGCCAGAAACATGTTCCCGATGTTGGGGGAGTCCAGAACCAGGGGCCACACAGTTTAAGAATAAGGGATCAGCCATTTAGAATGGAGATGAGGAAACACTTTTTCACACAGAGAGTTGTGAGTCTGTGGAGGCCGGTTCTCTGGATATTTTCAAGAGAGAGCTAGATAGGGCTCTTAAAGATAGTGGAGTCAGGGGATATGGGGAGAAGGCAGGAACGGGGTACTGATTGTGGATGATCAGCCATGATCACAATGAATGGCGGTGCTGGCTCGAAGGGCTGAATGGCCTACTCCTGCACCTATTGTCCATTGTCCACAGTTTGTAGGTTAATTTACTTGGTGTAAATATAAAATTGGCTCTAGTGTGTGTAGGATAGTGTTAGTGTGCGGGGGTCGCTGGTCGGGGCGGACTCGGTGGGCCCATGAGAAGGGCCTGTTTCTTTAAACTAAACTAAACTAAACTAAACTAAACTAAACTAAACTAAACTAAACTAAACTAAACTAAACTAAACTAAACTAAACTAAAGGGCCTGTCCCACTTTCACGACCTAATTCACAACCTTTTTTATTCGTGGACATTTTTCATCGGGCTAGAAAAACGCCCCGACCTGCTTGATGCCACGAGTACCTACGACTAGCATCACGGTCTGCTATGACCTTGTGACGACCACGCTGCGAGTATGAGTCAAGGGCAAACTCGGCAGAGGTGGTGAATTAGGTCGTGAAAGTGGGACAGGCCCTTGTAGCTGCCCTGAACTCTGCAGTTTGTAAGTTTGTGCATGGTGCTGTGATGAGTGAGTTGGGGCTGCAGGCAGGGCCTGTTTTGAAGGTGGAGTGTAGACTGTAGAATACAGGGGGAGATTGATTGGATGTTACCGCGATGGAAAGCTGAAGGAAAAGAGGCCGCAAGATGTGTTGGATCAGCTGCAGTTCTGCGGGCGGAACGAAAGGTTGGCATTTGTGACGCTGCCTTTGAAGACTGCTCTCCTGGTGGTGCGGGGGGGGGGGGGGGGGGGATGGATGGAAACGCAGTCACGGTGGGGAGCTGAGCCGCCAACCTGTGTAAACATTGGCGGAGGAGGCTGTGTGCGGGGGGAGAGAGGGCAGGCACAGACTCACATTCACATCCGTCTGCTAAAGGAAAATAAACTGACCCACCAGCTCACCCGGTGAAGACATAACGAGTCAAAGGACGACTGCAGCTGCCGAGACCCGATTTTTAAGAGCCCGATCTAGCTCTCTCTTGAATTTCAGTGAAAATTGAAAACAATTTATATATTTTTAACCAAAGCCAATTAACCTACAAACCTGCACGTCTTTGGAGTGTGGGAGGAAACCGGAGCACCCGGAGAAAACCCACGCAGGTCACAGGGTGAACGTGCAAACTCCGTACAGACAGCACCCGTAGTCAGGATGGGACCCGGGTCTCTGGCGCCGTGACTTGACCGCTGCGCCACCGTGCCGGGTTTCATAAAACGACTCTACATCGTAAAGTCAGAAATATTCTCAGTTGGCGTGAAGGTTGTTTGAGAGGTCGGATTAGATGAAACATGTGGTGAAATACAAGTCTTTGTTGCAGCAGCACTGATTTAAACTCGTTGCTTGACTGGGTGCCAACCCAATCCACACTCAGCACCGACAGCAAACTTTCTCACTCCCAAATAAGGGACAAAAGGTCAAAGTACGGGACAAATTCCCCCACGGCAATTCGTTGACCGACTCGGCCGTGGCTGGGTGAATGATGAGTTGGCCCCGGGTGCTGGACTGTACACAAAGCCCAGCCGGCGGGGCCAGCTGAAGAGTTTTGGCCCGGGGGCCGTGCAATGTCGTGCGCAAAGTCCGGCGCCCCGTCCAACTCATGAACCGATGGTCGGCCGTGAGAAGGAGGGGAGGTGGTGGTGGTGTCGGCGGTAAGCGAAGGTCCGAAGGTCGGACATCTGGCCGGGCTGCCTGCCGACCGAACAACGGGGCCACGGGCGAGGTGCTGCTGCTGCTGCTGCTGCTGCTGCTGCTGCTGCACTCCATGGGCTGCACTACGTCGGGACGGGTGAGGCGGGGCCGGACGTGGCGCTCCGACCCGACAGTCCCCTCGACCCGAGTAGTAGCGGTCAAATACCGGACAAGGGCGGTCCCGTACGGGACAAACCAATTTAGCCCAAATATACGGGATGTCCCGGCTAATACGGGACAGGTGGCAACCCTAGTGGTATCACAATCTCACACGCTGAATGGGCAATTGTGACTTTGAAAGGAAAGCGGTCAGGGAGTCATAGTCTCAGGGCACGGAAACAGGCCCTGCAACCCAATTAAACCATCCTATCAGGCCGCTTATCTGGCAATAGAAACATAGACAATAGGTGCAGGAGGAGGCCATTCGGCCCTTCGAGCCAGCACCGCCATTCACTGAGATCATGGCTGATCATCCACAATCAGTACCCCGTAACTAGTAATCTGATATAAATGTAAAATTGTCCCTGGTTCAAGGTGAAGGGGAAAAGATTTAATTGGAATCTGAGGTAGACAAAAATGCTGGAGTAACTCAGCGGGTGAGGCAGCATCTATAGAGCGAAGGAAATAGGCGAGAGAAGGGTTTCAACCCGTAACGACGCCTATTTCCTTCGCTCCATAGATGCTGCCTTAACTGTTCTATTAATGTTTTATCTGCCATTCCTAACTGTTACTGTATGTCATGTTGTCACTTGCGGGCGGAGCACCAAGGCAAATTCCTTTTATGTGTATACTTGGCCAATAAACATATTCATTCATTCTTTATTATGGGTTTTATAGTTTACTCTGTTGTGCTTCTGTAAGTAAGAATTTCATTCTTCCGTTTTGGGACATATGACAGACGGTCTGAAGAAGGGTTTCAACCTGAAACGTCACCTATCCATGTTCTCCACAGATGCTGTCTGACCCGCTGAGTTACTCCAGCACTCTGTGAAACGTCACCTATCCATGTTCTCCACAGATGCTGCCTGACCCGCTGAGTTACTCCAGCACTCTGTGAAATGTCACCTATCCATGTTCTCCACAGATGCTGCCTGACCCGCTGAGTTACTCCAGCACTCTGTGAAACGTCACCTATCCATGTGGTTTTGACACTCTGTACTATGACTCTAAATGTATAAATGAATCGGACTATCTGCCACATCAACTGCGATCAGTCAACTACCTGCAGCCAACCTTTCAACCAATGAAGGATGGCACGGTGGCGCAGTGGGTAGAGTTGCTGCCTCACGGCGCCAGAGACCCGGGTTCGATCCTGACCTCGGGTGCTGTCTGTACGGACTTTGTACGTTCTCCCCATGACCTATGTGGGTTTTCTCCAGGCGCTCCGGTTTCCTTCCACACTATGAAGACGTGCTGGTTTGTAGGTTAATTGGCTTCGGTACAACTGTAAATTGTGTGTAGAGTAGTACTCGTTTGCGGGGACCGTTGGTCGGCACGGACTGAAGGGCCTGTTTCCGCGCTGTATCTTTCCCCCACCTAAATCAAAAGTCTGCTTACCCACCACATCACCTCCAGGTCCCTCAGTTCGGCCGACTTGGGGTTACTGAACATCCCGCGGTCTCGGCATAAGCTCAAGGGCGACGCGCCTTTGCGGTTGCAGCTCCTAGACAGTGGAACAACATCCCTCTTACCATCAGAACTGCCCCCTCCATGGAATCTTTTAAGTCGAGACTTAAAACTCAAGTTCAAGTTCAAGTGAGTTTATTGTCATGTGTCCCTGTATAGGACAATGAAATTCTTGCTTTGCTTAAGCACACAGAAAATAGTAGGCATTTACTACAAAACAGATAAATGTGTCCATATACCATGATATAAATATATACACACATGAATAAATAAACTGGTAGTGCAAATAACAGAAAGTGGATGCTAATAATCAGAGTTTTGTCCGAGCCAGGTTTAATAGCCTGATGGCTGAGGGGAAGTAGCTATTCCTGAACCTGGTTGTTGCAGTCTTCAGGCTCCTGTACCTTCTACCTGAAGGTAGCAGGGAGATGAGTGTGTGGCCAGGATGGTGTGGGTCTTTGATGATACTGCCAGCCTTTTTGAGGCAGCGACTGCGATAAATCCCCTCGATGGAAGGAAGGTCAGAGCCGATGATGGACTGGGCAGTGTTTACTACTTTTTGTAGTCTTTTCCTCTCCAGTGCGCTCAAATTTCCGAACCAAGCCACGATGCAACCGGTCAGTATGCTCTCGACTGTGCACCTGTAGAAGTTAGAGAGAGTCTTCCTTGACAATCCGACTCTCCGTAATCTTCTCAGGAAGTAGAGGCGCTGATGAGCTTTTTTGATAATTGCGTTAGTGTTCTCAGACCAGGAAAGATCTTCAGAGATGTGCACCCCCAGGAATTTGAAGTTCTTGACCCTTTCAACCATCAACCCGTTGATATAAATGGGGCTGTGGGTCCCCCTCCTACTCCTTCCAAAGTCCACAATCAGTTCCTTGGTTTTGCTGGTGTTGAGGGCCAGGTTATTGCGCTGGCACCATATGGACAGTTGCTCGATCTCTCTTCTATACTCTGACTCATCCCCATCAGTGATACGCCCCACAATAGTGGTGTCGTCAGCGAACTTGATGATGGAGTTCGCACTGTGGTTCGCTACGCAGTCATGGGTATAGAGTGAGTACAGCAGGGGGCTGAGCACGCAGCCTTGAGGTGCTCCCGTGCTGATTGTTATTGAGGCTGACACATTTCCTCAATAGTCATCTTTACTCTCAAGCCTTTCTTGACGTCCTCTGAGGGAGGGCTATATGTATTTATTTATGTAGATAGATAGGTAGATCCTTTATTATCATTCAGACCTTTCGGTCTGAACGAAATTATGTTGCCTGCAGTCATACACAGAATCAATAATAACAAAACATACAATAAACACAAATTAAACATCCACCACAGTGAGTTCACCAAGCACATCCTCACTGTGATGGAGGCAAAGTCTTAGTCTCTGTCTCTTCCCTCCTTGTTCTCCCTCTGCGCTGAGGCGATCGATCCAGGCCGAAGATGCCGCTCTCCAGTCCAGCGGACCTCCGTGGTGATGTCGCCGCCGCCGAAAGCCGGAACGCCGTCTCCGCTCCGAGACGGCCCGCCACAGCATCAGCTCCGGGCTGCCGCCCCAGCTCCAGGCCGCCACTCCAGCTCCGGGTCCCGCAGTCTCCACTCCGGGCCGCCGCCCCAGCTCCGGGTCCCGCAGTAACCGCTCCGGGCCGCTGCCCCAGCTCTGGGCCGCCGCCCCAGCTCCGGGTCCCGCAGTCTCCGCTCCGGGCCGCTGCCCCAGCTCCGAGCCCCGCTGCATCAGCTCCAGGCCGCCGCCGAAAGCCAGAACGCCGCACCAGCAAGTCGGGCCACCGCTGCCTCAGCCCCGAAGACGGCCAGCCTCTCGTTGGTGAGTCCTGGCTGGCTCTGCCTCCGGAGCCTCGGGGTCGGTCGCAGGTTGGAGGCCGCCAGCTCCGCCATTAGGCCTCAGCGCAGACGGAGGCAGAGAAGGGGGATACGACACGAAAAAGTCGCATTCCCCCGCAGGAAGAGACAGAGAACATGTTTCACCCCCTCTAACACAACCCAACAAACTAAAACTTAACCAAATCAAGACAAAAAAAACAACAGAAAAAGGTAAAGACAGACGGACTGCAGGCGAGCCGCAGCTGTTAACAGCGCCGCCACTTCCGGATGTACCTAATCTATGAACCACTGCTGTATAACGTTAGTACCTCCACCAATGTAAAGCACTTTGGCCAACGAGAGTTGTTTTTAAATGTGCTATAGAAATAAAAGTGACTTGACTTGACTTGACTCCCGGTCCAAAGCTAGCAGGTCCTTCCTCAGACGTGGGAGCCAAAACTGCTCACAATTTTACAAGCTGCAAATGGCAGGTTGTAGATAACAATAACACAGTAATTGAAGCTAATTGTGTAATCATGTGCAGCTGTAAACCTGCAATTTGTACGCACATACCAGCTGCACACTGTGCTCATGGTGAGCAACTCCATTCAGAATAAACCTCGCCACAATCGACCCACCGTACCACAAAACTTGTCACATAGTGTTTTATTATCAAAGGATAGGCACAGAGTGCTGGAGTAACTCAGCGGGTTAGGCAGCATCTGTGGAGAACATGGATAGGTGACGTTTCACAGAGTGCTGGAGTAACTCAGCAGGTCAGGCAGCATCTGTGGAGAACATGGATAGGTGACGTTTCACAGAGTGCTGGAGTAACTCAGCAGGTCAGTCACAGAGTGCTGGAGTAATGCGACCTGCATGCGGCAAGCGCGACCAAACTGGAAGCGGGGGCCGCGCGGAGGTCGAGCGAGTGACGTGAAGTTAGAGCGAAGTCCGTGGAAAGTTCGCGCGTGACGTACGGCATCAAGACGTGCGTACGACGTCTACACGCTGCGTATGCCCGTCGAAGCAGTGCGTACGGCGTCGAGGCGGCTGCGGGCCGTTGACGCGCGGAATTTTTGAACACGGTCAGTTTTTCGGAGCCCCACACGATGTCGGGACCAGCTCCGCACAACACATAAGGCTCCGGCGATCGAAGTGGGACCGGCCCCGAGAGGCCGTACGGCTCAAGCGACCACGTTAGGTCGCACTTGCCGCATGGAGTCGCATGCTCGTGGGACAGGCCCTTAACTCAGCGGGCCAGGCAGCATCTGTGGAGAACGTGGATAGGTGACGTTTCGTGTCGGGACCTTTCTGCAGTTCCTTGTCGGCAATGATCTTTGGGCAGCCCTCCCATCGCTTCCATTGACTCCATCTACACCTCACGCTGCCTCGGCAAGGCCAGCAGCATCATCAAGGACCAGTCGCACCCTGGCCACTCCCTCTTGTCCCCTCTGACAAAAGGTACAGAAGTGTGAAAACGCACACCTCCAGATTCAGGGACAGTTTCTTCCCAGCTGTTATCAGGCAACTGAACCATCCTCTCACCATCTGGTCTCCCATCTTCCTCATTGGAGACCATCGGACTATCTTTAATTGGACTTTACCTTGCATTAAATGTTATTCCCTTAATCCGGTATCTGTACACTGTGGACGGCTCGATTGTAATCATGTATCGTCTTTCCGCTGACTGGATAGCACGCGAGGATAGCTTTTCACTGTACCTCGGTACACGTGACAATAAACTACACTATCTTGTGCATCTCAATAAGGTCATCCCTCCTACATTTCAAAGTAACAAGCCCCCCCCCCCTCCCTCTGGCCAACCTCTCGATGTTACTCAATAGACAATAAATAGGTGTCGGAGTAGGCCATTCGGCCCTTCGAGCCAGCACCGCCATTCAATGTGATCATGGCTGATCATCCCCAATCAGTACCCCGTTCCTGCCTTCTCCCTCTATCCCCCGACTCTGCTGTCTTTAAGAGCCCTATCTAGCTCTCTTTTGAAAGTATCCAGAGAACCGGCCTCCACCGCCCTCTGAGGCATAGAACTCCACAGGTGACATCCAGGTGAATCTCTTCTGCACCGTTTGCAACTTAACGCCATCCACCCTGTAGCTATGTGACCAGAACTACACCCAGTGCGGACGGTCTCACCAACCACTTGTACACATGCATCATGATGTCCCCAAATCAACTCCCCTTCCCAGTGAAGGCAGGTGTGGCAAACCCCATCCTCACCGCCCTGTCCACCTGAGCCCACCACTGCCATTGAACCGTGCACCTGTACTCCCGTAAATAATCCCCTCATGGCACGGTGGCGCAGCGGTAGAGTTGCCCCCTCACGAAGCCAGACCACCCGGGTTCCATCCCGACCATGGGCGCCGTCTGTACGTTTTTTTACATAGATTACAGACAATAGGTGCAGGAGGAGGCCGTTCGGCCCTTTGAGCCAGCACCGCCATTCATTGTGATTATGGCTGATCATCCCCTATCGATAACTCGTGCCTGCCTTCTCCCCGTATCTCTTGATTCCACTAGCCCCTAGAGCTCTAACTCTCTCTTAAATGCATCCAGTGACTTGGCCTCCACTGCCCTCTGTGGCATGGAATTCCATACATTCACAACTCTCTGGGTGAAAAAGTTTTTTTCTCACCTCAGTCTTAAATGACCTCCCCTTTATTCAAAGATATTTCTCACGTTCTCCCCGTGACCTGCGTGGGTTTTTCCTCCGAGATCTTCGGTTTCCTCGCACACTCCAAAGACATGCAGGTTTGTAGGTTAATTGGCTTGATGTAAATGTAAATTGCCCTTAGTGTGTGTGTGTGTGTGCAGGATAGTGTTAGCATGCGGGCATCGCTGGTCTGCACGGGCTCAGTGGACTGAAGGGTCTGTATTCTAGCTGTATCTCAAACCTAAACGCCACTTCTAAATGCCCTGTCCCTCTGTACGAGCTCATTCAAGAGCTCTCCCGAGTTAAAAAAAATAAATCAAACTCGTGGTAAGCACGTAGAATGTACGTAGCGGGTACGTCGGAGCTCGGGACGTCTCTTAGTGGTTCGTAACGCTAACGGCAGGTACTCGGGAAAGGCAGTAAGCTCGGGAAGACTCGTGAAGATTTTCCAACATGTTGAAAAATGTCCACGAGAGCCCCGAGTACCTACGAGCGGCCATTACCATAAATCTCCGAGTTCGAATCAGGGCAAACCCGGGAGAACTCTTGAATGAACTCGTACAATGGGACAGGGGTTTAACTCCGACATCATGAGGTCCCTCGTATATCTCTTCCCTCGGCTTTGCTCTCTAGCTTTCTTTCAGCCGTCAACCATCTACATTCACAACTCCTTGTCCTCTACCTCCTACTCAGTTCCCGTCAAGTTCAACGTCATCAAAAGACTCCCGCTTCATCTTTTGACAAAGCACTTTGTCGCCTTCCAGAATTTCACTCCCATAGCACAGTACAGCACAGGAACAGGCCCTTCGGCCCACAATGTCCGTGCTGAACACGACGCCAAGTTAAACACCTATCTGCCTGCACGTGATCCATGTGCCTAACCAAAAGCCTCTTAAACACCACTATCGTATCTGCCTCCACCACCACCCCTGGCAGCGCGTTCTTATACTTGCAGTACGTCTTTTCACCCTTTTTAGGGTCTAAAAACATTATATATTGGAGGTCTAATCTTTTTATGTGGGGGGTGGGCCCCGACCTCGGGTGGACTAGGAGGATTGGACTTTTTGCTACCTCCCCACACTGGAAAGTGTTGATTCTGCTGTTGGGGGGACGTTCATGTTGAATCCAACAGTGTATTGTCTTTTTTATTTTTTTTATTTTATATGGATGTATGGTAATCTAATTTTTTTTCTCTGTAAAGCACTTTGGCTTCAACGTGATTTGATTTAAAAGTGCTATATAAATAAAAATTACTTACTTACTTACTTTACAAGTCCATAAGTTATAGCAGCAGAATCCTGGCTGATCTATCTTTCCCCCGCAACCCCATAATGCCTGCGCTGAACATGATAGACAATAGGTGCAGGAGTAGGCCATTCGGCCCTTCGAGCCAGCACCGCCATTCAATGTGATCATGGCTGATCATCCCCAATCAGGACCCCGTTCCTGCCTTCTCCCCATATCCCGACTCCACTATTTTTAAGAGCCCTATCTAGCTCTCTCTTGAAACCATCCAGAGAACCGGCCTCCACCGTCCTCTGAGGCAGAGAATTCCAGACTCACCACTCTCTGTGATGCCAAGTTAACTCCTATCTACCTGCAAGCGATCCCCCACTCTCTGCGGATCCATATCATCATCATGGTTGAAAACATCAATGGGCACGGTGCCTTACAATGCCACGTACGACAGTGATCGCAACTTCTACTGAAGTGTGGATGGCCGTTGGCTCGCTAGAAGCTCATCCGCCATTTGACAGGTCTTGTTCTTGGTCCTGCTTGGAGGTTCACAGCCCCCTCCTCACCTGGCAAACCAGGTGGGGGAGTCTGAAGAAGGGTTTCGGCCCGAAACGTCGCCTATTTCCTTCGCTCCAAAGATGCTGCTGCACCCGCTGAGTTTCCCCAGCAATTTTGTGTACCTTCAGGTGGGGGAGACAGTTTAGTCGCCGACTATCCGACGATATCCACAAGTCTCCTGAAGGCCACTATCGTATATCTGCCTCAACCACCACCACCTCTGGCAGCGCTTTCCAGGCACCCATCAGCCTCTGTATACTTTGACAGGGTTCCTCACAGTCCGTCCCCCAGCTATCTTGGCAAACTTACTATCCAACACGTCTATGATTGCGCCCGAGTCATTTAGTGGAAGCAGTGCAGAGAAGATTTACGAGGACGTTGCCAGGACTCGAGGGCCTGAGCTACAGGGAGGTTGAGCGGGCTGGGACTCGTTAACCTCTCCCTGTAGCTCAGGCCCTTGGAGCGCAAGAGGAGGAGGGGTGATCTTACAGAGCTGTATAAAATCACGAGGAATAGATCGGGTAGATGCAGAGTCTCTTGCCCAGAGTAGAAGAATCGAGGACCAGTGGACACAGGTTTAAGATGAAGGGGGAAAGTTTTTAATAAGAATCTGAGGGGTAACATTTCCACACAAAGGGTGGTGGGTGTAGAACGAGCTGCCAGAGGAGGTAGTTGAGGCTGGGAACTATAACAACATTTAAAAGACATTTGGACAGGTACATGGATAGGAAAGGTTTTGAGGGATATGGGCAGGTGGGGCATCTTAGAGCGTTCCAGTCACCCACCACCCTGTGTCTACGCATCCTTTAAATCTTTGCCCCTCTCACCTTAAAGCTACGCCCTGTAGTATTAACATCCCCAGCTTGGGAAATTGATGTTGCTGCACATATTATATATTTCCACAAGTCCATAAGTCAGAGGAGCAGAATTATACCATTCGTAGAAACTTAGAAAATAGGAGGCCATTTGGCCCTTCGAGCCAGCACCGCCATTCACTGTGATCATGGCTGATCATCCCCAATCAATAACCCGCGCCTGCCTTCTCCAGGAGCAGACTCGGCCCATCGAGTCGGCTCTACTATCCCGCCATGGCCGACCTATTTTTCCCCCCACCCAACCTAATTCTCCTGCTACGTCCCCCGAATCATGTCCCTGAAGAGCAGACTGCCTTGAAAAGAACACTCAAATCCAACATAAAAACAGTTTTTATCCACGAGTAGTTGCTCTACTCAACAGCCAAAAATCTGTAGCCTCCCTTTGATCTGGTATTTTGTTGGTTCACACGCTTGATCAATGGTGTTTTATCATTAATGTTTTATTATTATTATTAATGTTTAGTGTTTTCTGATTCATTCGTAACTGTCACTGTATAGAAACATAGAAACTAGGTGAAGGAGGAGGCCATTCGGCCCTTCGAGCCAGCACCGCCATTCATTGTGATCATCCCCTATCAATAACCCGTGCCTGCCTTCTCCCCATATCCCTTGACTCCACTAGCCCCTAGAGCTCTATCTAACTCTCTCTTAAATCCATCCAGTGACTTGATCCAGTGTATGTCATATTGGTACTTGTGGGCGGAGCACCAAGGCAAATTCCTTGTATGTGAATACTTGGCCAATAAACTTATTTACGAATAGATTCGCGAGTGAGGAACTAACGGTGAAACGATTCATTAAAAAAAAAAGTGAGAGGAATAGATAGAACACTTACTTGTGAGTATTAATCCTAATTGGTTTTGCACTTTTTAAATTCACACCTGCCCCGGACATTTGGAACGTTTTTTCAGCTGTAGTTTATTTAAAATCATGATTACATAAAAACATTTTTTTTGTTGAAAATATCAAAAATGGGCGCAATCAGGACGTTATCTGCAACCAAAGACAAAAATGAATGCACAGAAACATCAGGCAGGTTAATTATCACGACAACTATTTAAAACACAGATTCCAGAGACACCTCCTAGTCAATTAAGGGACGGCAGTTAAAGTGGCCTTGGTAGCTGATGGGAGGGTCTCAAGGGGCCCAGGAGACTAGTTGCGTGCTAACCTCAGAAGCAGATCTACAATCACATATTACAATCGCCCCCCCACTCTCTCGCATATACACACCTGAATCAACATTTAACTATCGACCTTCTTAAACTCAGTCCTGAACCACCATCTGCCTCAGAGGGCGGTGGAGGCCGGTTCTCTGGATACTTTCAAGAGAGAGCTAGATAGGGCTCTTAAAGATAGCGGAGTCAGGGGATATGGGGAGAAGGCAGGAACGGGGTACTGATTGGGGATGATCAGCCATGATCACATTGAATGGCGGTGCTCGCCCGAAGGGCCGAATGGTCTACTCCTGCACCTATTGTCTATTGTCTACTATAATGGGTGTTTGCAACCTTGACGTGGTCCGCCCTGTTTCGACGAATGCAATCAACCTGGCGTGCACAATCAAATAGAACAAGGTGTCCCACAACTGTAGGCTGTGCACGCCATACGCAAGAAGAAGATCTACCACTTTGGTGACCCTCGGGGCTATCCTCGATCGGGCTTTACATTGCACTAAACGCGATTCCCTTTATCATGTATCTGTACACATGTGGACGGCTCGATTGTCATCGTGTATTGTCTTTCCACTGACTGGTTAGCACGCAACCAAAAGCCTTTCACCGTACCTCGGTAAACGTGACGATAAACTGAACGGAACGACTGTGCCAGCACCAGCGAGTGTTGTCGAACTAACATGAAATCACCCTAGACCAAAAAAAATTAAACTGGACATCCCTAATGCCAGAATTAAAACCATACACTCTATCTTGTTTATACATTAGACATGGGGCGGCAGACAATTGCAAACAGCGCCTGGAAATAAAAATAAAAATTATCACACGGAAACACGGGTTTGTTGACTTTAATGAGGTCTCATCCACTTAAAAACAGCTTGTTTCAGGCAATCCAACTTCTCAACGCGGGAGTCTCTGAAACTCCACCCGTGTGTAACGTGCTGAATGGTCTCCCGAGTAAAGAGGAAGGTGTCCCTTTGCAATTCATTAATTTTACACCCCCCCCGTCCCCGCCCCCAGGGCTCACTCCGAAAAAACAAAACAAAAACCCCCAAAGTTTGTCAAAGAAACAAAATATATAAAATTCTCATTCGGATGCGACCTGCCCCGGGAAAGTTGCAAACTCATTGAGCTTCCGGGGATACGGATGGTCTTTTCATAGGTTTCCGCTCATTTCTATGACACTATGCTGGCCATGCCTGTGCAATGAGTTTAAACCACCTTGACTGCACACTGTGTTCGGAGCTGTTGTCCCACAGTACAAACGCTCGGCTACTAAAACAGGATTAAACAACAAAAAAAAAAGTTGATGCAACGATTGTGTCGGTGTGCCAAGTCAAATGACATGTCAACATGTTTTTACGGACTGTTCCGCAGGTGAACAAAAGACTCTTCTCTCCCCCCCCCCCCCACGTCTGTGATCTGCGCTGGCACGGACAAAAAACTTGGCGGCCAGAACCAGAGTCCTCGTGAGGATCTAAAGAGCCACACGTCAGCCAAAACAAAAAAACACTATTTGCCTTGTGACATCGTCCGCATTAAAACAATCCGGCTGCAATATTTTTAAACTGGGAAGGGGGAAAAAAAAAGTTGATAAAACATGTTGAGATGGCAAAATTCAGCAAATTTCCAACCCCCCCCCCCCCCCCACTTTGGAAAGTTTCCCAAAGAAAATGCGTTTATAAACATTCTGCCGCTCAGTCCGTTGATTAGGTTGAATATTTTTGGATGCAGTCTCCGCATCTATCTCCAGCAGTCGGTGGAAGTGGACAGGATTGAACACTGAGGGTGGGGGACAACTGCGGCCGCTACTCGTCAGAACCCACCGTTCTCTTCGCTCGTTTACGGGGGGACCTCCGCGGGGAGGTTTTGTCTGTCAAGGAAATCAAGGTTAAAAAAACATAATTAGAACACACAGCCGGTAGTACAACGCAGAGACAGACCGTTCAGAGCCGCTCGCCCACACCGACCAACATGCCCCATCTACACTAGTCCCACCTTGCCCACACCGACCAACATGCCCCATCTACACTGGTCCCACCTTGCCCACACCGACCAACATGCCCCATCTACACTAGTCCCACCTTGCCCACACCGACCAACATGCCCCATCTACACTGGTCCCACCTTGCCCACATCGACCAACATGCCCCATCTACACTAGTCCCACCTTGCCCACACCGACCAACATGCCCCATCTACACTGGTCCCACCTTGCCCACACCGACCAACATGCCCCATCTACACTAGTCCCACCTTGCCCACACCGACCAACATGCCCCATCTACACTAGTCCCACCTTGCCCACACCCACCAACATGCCCCATCTACACTAGTCCCACCTTGCCCACACCCACCAACATGCCCCATCTACACTAGTCCCACCTTGCCCACACCGACCAACATGCCCCATCTACACTAGTCCCACCTTGCCCACACCGACCAACATGCCCCATCTACACTAGTCCCACCTTGCCCACACCAACATGCCCCATCTACACTAGTCCCACCTGCCTGCGTTTGGCCCATAATCCCTCTAAACCTGTCCGATCATGTTCATGTCATAGGAGCAGAATTAGGCCATTCGGCCCATCGTCTACTCCGCCATTCAATCATGCCTGATCTATCTCTCCCCCTCAACCCCATTCTTCCCATAACCTTTGACACCCTCACTAATCAAGAATCTGTCAATTTTTCCACTTTAAAAATGCCCAATGACTTGGGCTCCACAGCCGTCCGTTGCAATGAATTCCACAGATTCACCGCCCTCTGGTCCGAGACTCTTCCACTAATGGAAACATCCTCCCCATTCTATCAAGGCCTTTCACAATTCAGTAAGTGTACCATCTACCACCTTGTGGCACATCGTGGCATCAAGTAGGTTTTTTCTAGCCTGATGAAAAATTGTCCACGAGTAAAAAAAGGTCGTGAATTAGGTTGTGAAAGTGGGACAGGCCAAAGCCGACGTGGTGTGTTTTGATGGCGTTGAATTTCATGGGAGCAGGGTGGGAGATGGAGGGTGAAGGGTTGAGAGCGGAGATGGTTGACAGCTGACTGAAAGGAAACGAGAGAGCAAAGACTTGAGGTGAGAGGGGCGAGGTGTGAAGGACCGGAGGGGTCACCTTATCCCTCAGCGGATAGCGGGTGTACAGAACGAGCTGCCAGAGGAGGTCGTTGAGGCGGGGACTATCCCAACGCTTAAAAGACCCTTGCACAGATGCGTGGATAGATGGTACACTGATAGAAATAACGAACTGCAGTTCCTGGTTTACAAAAAAGTCACATATCCATGTTCTCCAGAGATGCTGCCTGACCCGCTGAGTTACTCCAGCACTCTGTGAAACAGAGTGCTGGAGTAACTCAGTGGGTCAGGCAGCATCTCTGGAGAACATGGATAGGTGACGTGTCACAGAGTGCTGGAGTAACTCAGCGGGAGGAGGCGGGTTCTCTGGATACTTCCAAGAGAGATAGTGCTCTTAAAGATAGCTCTATAAGGTCACCCATCATCCTCCTGCGCTTCGAGGAATAAAATCCTAGCCTAGACCTGGGTGTTAAGAATAAGGAGTAAGCCATTTAGAATGGAGACGAGAAAACACTTTTTCTCATAGAGAGTGGTGAGTCTGGAATTCTCTGGATGCTTTCAAGAGAGAGCAAGATAGGGCTTAAAAATAGCGGAGTCAGTGGATATGGGGAGAAGGCAGGAACGGGGTACTGATTGTGGATGATCAGCCATGATCACAATGAATGGCGGTGCTGGCTCGAAGGGCCGAATGGCCTACTCCTGCACCTATTGTTTTTATGTTTTGGTGTTGAATTTCTTCATGAATACTGTGTTGTATTTTTATTAGTGTGCTGCAAGGACATCAGAATTTCCCCTGAATAAGGGGATTAATAAAGTCTATCAATCAATCAATTGTCTATTGTCGATATGTTGTTGATTCCCCTACTTTGGGTAAAAGACAGCATTCACCCTATCTATTCCCCTCAGGATCTTAGACATATTGGCATGGCAAAACAAAAAGCTGTGAAACAGTTTTAACATTTGGTCGTACATTTGGAGCCCTCACCCCTTTTAATATTACGCCCAAGATATGAAGACAACCCGTCGTAAAAAAGAAAGTAACAGCATTACAAGCTCATTTTTGCTTAATTTTAGTAAAATATACACACATGAACAATGGAAACAGTTGATCTCACCTCGTCTACTCTGCACTGAAGGTACAAGAAAGGCAAAGCAAAAGATAGCAAACGTTAGAATCAAAGACTTAGAAAGTGTGTTCGGTTGACAAAGAGCCATGCACGGGCCTGTTTGTAAGCAGGCCGACATTTCTTCAGCTCAACATGCACAGAAGCCATTTCAGTCACAATGCCATTCCCAATTGACAGCACATCCAAAATCAGAATTTAGCTTATAGTTTAGAGATACAGCGCGGAAACAGGCCCTTCGGCCCACCGAGTCCACGCCAACCAGGGATCCCCGCACACTAAGACTGCCCTACACACACTGGGGACAATTTCTTTACATGATGTACCAAGCCATTTAACCTACAGGCATGTACGTGCTTGGAGTGTGGGAGGAAACTGGAGCACCCGGAGAAAGCCCACGCAGGTCACGGGGAGAACGTACAGACAGCGCCCGTGGTCAGGATGGAACTCCGGGGTCTCTGATGCTGTGAGGGGGGCAACTCCACCGCTGCTATTTAAAAAGCCTTGTTGTCAGAAGACTGATGAATCCTGATACAACAGGTTTAAATTAGCTAAAGCATCGCGTCAGTGAGTGAGGAAGAGTTTGCCAAAGTGGCCCGAGTGCTCTCTTTTACTGAACTTCAACCCCATATAATCAATAACAATCAAACCAAGCAGCAACAGCTGGAAACACAGCAAGCGTAGTCACAGAGAAACAGGCCCTTCAGCAGAACTTGCCCACACCCACCAACATTCCCCATCTACTCTACTCTAGTCCCACCCGCCCGCGTTTGGCCCATATCCCTCTAAACCTGTCCTATCCAAGTATCTTTTAAATGATGTGATAGTCCCTGCCTTAACTACCCCCTCTGGCAGCTCGTTCCTTACACCCAACACCCTCTGAGAAAAAACTGCCCCTCAGGTTCCTAAACTTTTTTTTAATGCCTTGTCAGAAGACTGGTGAATCCCGATAACAGATTTGAATTAAAAAAAGCTTGCCAAAGATACTCCAGAGTATCATTGGGGTCTTTGTGCCGCAAACGACAAGGAGTAATAAGAACTTGCTAAGAACAGGCTTGTCCCAGAGAGGGGATGGCAGGAGTGTTGGCTGAGAAATGTGGATCATTCTAAGATATGGGTGAGGTGCAGAAAGACTGAAGGAGAGCTCTAAGCAGTAAGGAGCGGTTGGACAGACTTGGACTGTTTTCTCTGGAATGCCAGAGGTCGGGGGGAGAACTCATGGAGGCATATCAAATTCTGAGAGGTTTAGATAGTGCTGGAGTAACTCAGCAGGTCAGGCAGCATCTGTGGAGAACATGGATCAGTGAGGTTTCACAGAGTGCTGGAGTATCTCAGCAGGTCAGGCAGCATCTGTGGAGAACATGGATAGGTGACGTTTCACAGAGTGCTGGAGTATCTCAGCGGGTCAGGAAGCATCTCTGGAGAACATGGATAGGTGACGTTTCACAGAGTGCTGGAGTATCTCAGCGGGTCAGGCAGCATCTTTGGAGAACATGGATAGATGACGTTTCACAGAGTGCTGGAGTAACTCAGTGGCTCAGGCAGCATCTCTGGAGAACATGGATAGATGACGTTTCACAGAGTGCTGGAGTAGCTCAGTGGCTCAGGCAGCATCTCTAGAGAACATGGATAGATGACGTTTCACAGATAGGTGACGTTTCGAGTCGGGACTCTTCTTCAGACTGATAGGTGATGTTTTGGTTCAGAACCCAAAATTGTCACCTATCCATGATCTCCAGAGATGTTGCCCAACTCAAGAGTTTCTCTACTCTTTGGATCTTTAAAGACTGTTAGCTTTTGATAAAAGTTTCTGCAAGTTAATTTGCTTAGTTAGATTTTCCACGACAATTGACGCACACCATCAGTGAGTGTTAACAGCTTTATGTCGACTAGAGCTGGCATCTCAGAGATTCAGTACGTTTAATAGGAGCACACATCAATGTCACCATCGACACGGGCAAGGCAACATCGCGGGTTGGATGTAAATGGGACAGTGGCCACGGAGGCGACTTACTGATCTGATTGAGGGTTTCCTGGGGAATCCAGCTCATGTCCACATTGTTGTAGGTAGACGTCCCCATCTCCACTTTAGAACTTGGCCGTCTTCTCTGATTGAGGGAGGGAAAAACAAAGGGAAGGTCAGACAATACCAAAAGTACATCAAAAGCCAGTTTAAAAATAAATACGAGTGCAGCAGGATTAGAAGCAATTTGGAAGAACATCAAGCTAGTTTAAGGATAAGAGGGAAGTCTTTTAGGATCGAGATGAGAAAATCATTTTTTACAGAGAGTGGTGAATCTAGGGAATTCTCTGCCACAGAAGGTAGTTGAGGCCAGTTCATTGGCTATATTTAAGAGGGAGTTAGATGTGGCCCTTGTGGCTAAAGGGATCAGGGGGTATGGAGAGAAGGCAGGGATGGGATACTGAGTTGGATGATCTGCCATGATCATATTGAATGGCGGTGCAGGCTCGAAGGGCCGAATGGCCTATTCCTGCACCTATTTTCTATGTTTCTATGTTTCTAGTGCTGGAGATGTGACGATGATAAAGTGGTTCCCTACTGATGAATTGAAATTACATTAGAACTATTTTGCACGGCGTAATGTAAGATGCTCCTTATTCATCAGTCACACTATCTGCAATAAGCGTTAAGAAAGCACGTTATAGCAGAACGACCTGCAATATATCTAAGAATAAACCTAATTTGAGGAAGGACATTCTTGCTATTGAGGGAGTGCAGCGTAGGTTTAGAAGGTTAATTCACGGGATGGCGGGACTGTCATATGCTGAGAGAATGGAGAGGCTGGGCTTGTACACTCTGGAATTTAGAAGGACGAGAGGGAATCTCATTGAAACATATAAAATTGTTAAGGGCTTGGACACGCTAGAGGCAGGAAACATGTTCCCGATGTTGGGGGAGTCCAGAACCAGGGGCCACAGTTTAAGAATAAGGAATAAGCCATTTGGAACGGAGACGAGGAAACACTTTTTCTCACAGAGAGTGGTGAGTTTGTGGAATTCTCTGCCTCAGAGGGCGGCGGAGGCAGGTTCTCTGCATGCTTTCAAGAGGGAGCTAGATAGGGCTCTTAAAAATAGCAGAGTCAGGGGATATGGGGAGAAGGCAGGAACGGGGTACTGATTGGGGATGATCAGCCATGATCACTTTTCCCCCCATATCCCTTGATTCCGTTAGCCCTAAGAGCTAAATCTAAATCTCTCTTGAAAATATCCAGTGAATTGGCCTCCACTGCCTTCTGTGGCAGAGAATTCCACAGATTCACAACTCTCTGGGTGAAGATGTTTTTCCTCGACTAAGTCCTAAATGGCCGCCCCCTTATTCTTAAGAAAGAAGACTTACTTTTCTCGACTCTAGGAACTGGTGAATCCCGACCACGAAAAGCAAGCCGAGGCCAGCCAGGAACATGTACAAGAAGATGCTGCAAATCAAAATGGTTTCATTACAATATTTATCATGAGCGAGTGTAGAGAACTGTTACAGAAAAATATCATCATCAGCATGAATAGAAAAACACAAACTCAACACCAGATACAGACGACCTGGGACATCATGATGCACGCAGTTTCTACAAGTGGTTGGTGTGGTCACACTTGCAGATACTCTGAATAGTCACAGCATCTGTGGAGAACATGGATAGGTGACGTTTCACATAGTGCTGCAGTAACTCAGCGGGTCAGGCAGCATCTGTGGAGAACATGGATAGGTGATGTTTCACAGAGTGCTGGAGTAACTCAGCGGGTCAGGCAGCATCTGTGGAGAACATGGATAGGTGATGTTTCACAGAGTGCTGGAGTAACTCAGCGGGTCAGTCAGCATCTGTGGGGAACATGGATAGGTGATGTTTCACAGAGTGCTGGAGTAACTCAGCGGGTCAGTCAGCATCTGTGGGGAACATGGATAGGTGATGTTTCACAGAGTGCTGGAGTAACTCAGCGGGTCAGGCAGCATCTGTGGAGAATATGTATAGGTGACGTTTCGGGTCGGGACCCTTCTTCTGATTGAAACAAGACATTCTCCTCACCACGAGGTTGGAAGTTTTTAAATTTCATGTTTTGATATTCAATAGCAGAGATTAAATACAGTGATTAAATACTTGTTAGGACAACATGGAGATATTCAGACATTAAACAACACATCTAATCTCTTGCAACTCCCTGCAATTAACAATAATCTCTCAATTGGTTGGGTGGATCGACGTTTCACAGAGTGCTGGAGTAACTCAGCGGGTCAGGCAGCATCTGTGGGGAACATGGATAGGTGGCAATTATGGTCGGAACCCTTCTTCAGACTGATCCGATGGAGGGGGGGGGGGGGGGGGGGGGGGGGGGGGGGGGGGGGAGTTGGAGGAGTGGAGGGGGAGGACAGGCCAATTTTAGGTAACTAACCAACCAAATCTTAAAAGGATGTGTTGACATTGTGGATCGGACCCGTGTTTAGTCTGAGTCGGCGCGGACTCGGTGGGGGCTGATGGACCCGTTTCTGCACTGTGTCTCTAAACTAAACTTTACTGATAGAAGAACAGTGAAGATAGATGTTTAGATTTTCCTCACAGTGGCAAGTATTAAAAGGCAGCATGATTTAAAAAAATAAGTAAACGGAACACAACTGGACCAGCAGAAATGATAGGTAGACAAAAGTGCTGGAGAAACTCGGCCTCGACCCGAAACGTCACCTATTCCTTCGCTCCATAGATGCTGCCTCACCCGCAGAGTTTCTCCAGCACTTATGTCTACCTTCGATTTTACCAGCATCTGCAGTTCTTTCTTACAACAAGCAATCCGCTTTGATCACTTACGTTTCCCCATCCAGGCCATCCTCACGTTCAGTTATTGTAACAGTCTGGTTGAAAACTGCGTCACGGAAAATATTGCCCTAAAAAGAGAATTAGAGTCAGAAGATATCAGAGCTCACGGCCAATTCCACCACACTCGGCCACATCTCAGCTAGTCCCATTGGCCCACATTTATTTCGTTTATTGTCACATGTACCGAGGCAAGGTCATAAATTCACGAGCAGAAATAGGCCATTCGGCCCATCAAGTCTACTCCGCTATTAAATCATGGCTGATCTATCTTTCCCTCTCAGAGAGAGTTAGATAGAGCTCTAGGGGCTAGTGGTATCAAGGGATATGGGGAGAAGGCAGGCACGGGTTATTGATTGGGGACGATCAGCCATGATCACAATGAATGGCAGTGCTGGTTCGAAGGGCTGAAGGGCCTCCTCCTGCACCTATTTTCTATGTTTCTAATCCCATTCTCCTGCCTTCTCCCCATAACCCTTCACACTGGCACAAGGGCTGAGGTTCCTCTACCACAGTGCTCGCTTGTTCCCGTGCGTGAGTCGTTCGCAGTGACACCCTGCCCGTCACCACAGACCTCCTAGGAAGCAGTTACTCCAGCGGTTTGTGTCTATCTTCGGTTTAAACTTTTGTTGCCTGCTATCCAGTCAGCGGAAAGACAATACATGATTACAATCGAGCCGTCAACAGTGTACAGGAGAAGTGGAGTCGTCACGTTAACTGTATTTGGCACATACACATACAAGATGTGCAGTGAAATGAAAGTGGCAATGCCTGTGGATTGTGAAAAAATACAGAACAGAACCAGTATTTACATTTAATTTTTTTTTTTAAATAGACACATCACAACAGTAAATTAGTCCCTGGTGAGATTAGAGTTTACAGTCCTGATGGCCTGTGGGAAGGGGTGGGGGGTGGAGAAGGCAGGAGAATGGGGTTAAGAAGGAATGAAAGATCAGCCACGATTGAATGGCGGAGTTGACATGATGGGCCGAATGGTTTAATTCTGCTCACCTTACCTTAAAGCACCACCCTTGGCAGGGCATACCAGGCAACAACAAAAAAAGCGCCACACACCTGGACAGGTAAATGGATAGGAAATGTTTCGAGGGATATGGCCCAATACAGGCAAGGGGGACTAGTGTGGATGGGGCATGTTGGGCTGAAGGGCCTGTTTCCATGCTGTATGACACCTCCTGTAATCTTTGCCCCTCTCACTAAAAGTTATGCCCTCTAGTATCTGACAATTCCACCATGGGGGAAAGGCTCTGACTGTCTACCCTCTCTATGCCTCCCATAGTTGTATCCAGTGTTTCCACTTTGGAGGAAATTACCTGAAATTCGGGAAATTACGGTTGTCTTCGGGTAATTTTAGGGAAATGAAATAATTTCGGGAAATTTCCCGGCCCTTTGCGATTGCCGCCCCGACCGCGCAGGCGTGGAATCCGGGCCCGCTGCGCACGCGCGGGGAGACAGACGCGAAGGGGTCCAATCGAGCCCGCGGGACGATTTGCTGGAATAAAAGGATGTACCTGTATATTGCCGACCACCCGCGCCTGCGCAGTTGGGGGAGGCAGTCAGCTACGTCACAAATGAAAATGGCAAAGGTGGCGCAGTAGGGACAGCGAATGCGTAGTGGGGCCCGATATCCGCGCGTGCGCAGTTGGGGAAGGTTTACCGGGCCGGGAAATACCATCAAATTCCAGGTAATTTGGAATTCTATTTCAGGAAATTTTTTTTTTTAGGTGTGGAAGTACTGGTTGTATCTAATTCAGGACATAGCAGCCAAATTTGAGAGATCAATGCTGGCGCATCATGACACCTAATAATGACGAGAGGAGATCGCTTACATTGGCGTCCTTGTAGTTGAGGTTGATGACCAATCCAAATGGCCGACCGCCCATGGGCTCGGCGGGGATGAAGGAATACTCAAACGTTGCCTGACGTTGAGACGGCACCAGCGTGTTCAGCTGCAGCGCGGTGAACTGCGAGGAGAGAAAGATACACTGGCTGTGATTCTGCAACACACATACTGAGCAAGACCACAAGGCACAATAGACAATTGGTGCAGGAGTAGGCCATTTGGCCCTTCGAGCCAGCACCGCCATTCAATGTGATCATGGCTGATCGTCCCCTATCAGTGCCCCATTCCTGCCTTCTCCCCATATCCCTTGACTCTGCTATTTCTAAGAGCCCTATCTAGCTCTCTCTTGAAAGCATCCAGAGAACCCGCCTCCACTGCCCTCTGAGGCAGAAAATTCCACAGACTCACCACTCTCTGTGAGAAAAAGCGTTTCCTTGTCTCCGTTCTAAATGGCTTACTCCTTATTCCTAAACTGTGGCCCCTGGTTCTGGACTCCCCCAACATCGGGAACATGTTTCCTGCCTCCTTAGCAATCTTATATATTTCAATGAGATGCCCTCTCATCCTTCTAAACTCCAGAGTGTACAAGCCCAGCTGCTCCATTCTCTCGGCACAGGAGCAGAGTTAGGCCATGTGGCCCAACCAGTCTATTCCACCATTCAATCACAGCTGATCTATATTTCAATAGACAATAGGCGCAGGAGTAGGCCATTCGGCCCTTCGAGCCAACACCGCCATTCAATATTTTATTTCATTCTTCTCACGTTTAAATGATGTTTTATTTTTAAGTGCCCACTGTTTGTCGTGTTGTTACTTGCGAGCACAGCGCTGAGGCAAATTCCTTGTATGTACACATACCCGGCTAATAACATTCATTAAATTCACTCACATTCTGAATGTAGAACTGGTAGTCCTGAGGATAACGGAATGAAGCATCCAACGATTCCACGACAAACTCTTCATTGCCCTTGTTCGTGAATCCAACCAAGAATTTCACAATGTTGTTCGCGGGGAAATCTGAGGGGTGATGAAACATGAACAGGTTTGAGGTGAGGGAGGGAGGGAGGGAGGGGGATTTAACCTGAGGGGTAACTTTTTCCACACAGAGGGTGTGGTGGGTGTGTGGAACGAGCTGCCGGAGGGGGTAGTCGAGGCGGGGACTATCTCAACGTTCAAGAAACATTTCAACAGGTACATGGATAGGACACGTTTGGAGGGATAGGGGCCAAATGCAGGCAGGTGGGGCTGGTGTAGATGGGACATGTTAGCCGGTGTGGGAAAGTTGGGCCAAAAGGGCCTGTTTCCATGCTATAAGATTATTAGGAACATTCTATACAATGTACCATTTCTTCATTGCCACAAATAATATCAATGGAGTGTGTAGTGACTATGATTAACATGGAGCCCCATTAACTTGGTCCCACCATTTGGATGGTCACGGTGGCGCAGCGGTAGAGTTGCGAATGCAGCCCACAGACCCGGGTTCGATCCCGACCGGTGCCGTCTGTACGGAGTTTGTACGTTCTCCCCGTGGGTTTTCTCCGAGATCTTCGGTTTCCTCCCACACTCCAAAGACGTGCAGGTTTGTAGCTTAATTGGCTTGGTAAATGTAAAAATTGTCCCTAGTGGGTGTAGGATAGTGTTAGCGTGCGGGGATCGCAGGTCGGCGCGGACCTGATGGGCCGAAGGGACAGCTTCTCAATGCCATGGTCACCCGCTCCGTGACACGCTGGTCGACCCGAGGGACGCTTTCAGCAACAGACTGGTTCCCACCAAGATGCAGCACAGAACGCCACAGGAGATCCTTCTTCCCTGTGGCTATCAAACGGTACAACTCCTCCCCCTTCTGTCGTGGGGTAGACTGAGACTAACCCCCCCCCCCCCCACCCCCCCCAATCTTTGCACATCCCCAATCCTTTCCACTCATCACTTTAATTTCATGTTTCATGTATTTTGAGTTTGTTGGCTGTGACTGTTGGCAGATCAATTTCCCTCCTGGGATAAATAAAGTTCTACCGTGTTATACAGAGGGTGAATGGAACGAGCTGCCACAGGAGGTAGTTGAGGCAGGTACTGTAACATTTAAAAGACGGGTCATGCAAGTTCATAAAAGAGGGATATGGACCAAATCCGGGGAAATGGGGCAACTGGTCGTCACGGACAAGTTGGGACAACGGACCTGTTCCCATGCTGCATTACTTTGAGACTAATAACAGTGAGCGAGGCAGAAAAAGATTAGTAATAACAGAAACGTTACAATTACAGGGAGGTAAATAGAACCCATGACAATAGACAATAGACACAGGAGGAGGCCATTCGGCCCTTCAAGCCAGCACCGCCATTCAATGTTATCATGGCTGACCATTCCAAATCAGTACCCCGTTCCTGCTTTCTCCCCATATCACCTGACTCCGCTATCTTTAAGAGCCCTATCTAGCTCTCTCTTGAAAGTATCCAGAGAACCGGCCTCCACCACCCTGAGGCAGAGAATTCCCCAGACTCACAACTCTCTGTGAGAAAAAGTGTTTCCTCGTCTCCGTTCTAAATGGCTTACTCCTTATTCTTAAACTGAATCTGTGAAGTGAACGACACAAACACACAAGGAACCGCAGACACTGGCATCATGAGCAAAACACAGAGTGCTGGAGGAACTCAGCGGGCGGGGCAGCATCTGGTTGAGGAGGGAACGGACAGGCAACGTTTCCAGTCGGAACCTTTCTCCAGCCGAACGTCGCCCGTCCATTCCCTCCCCAGATGCTGCCCGGCCCACTGAGTTTGTCCAGCTCTGTGAAGTGCAGAATACGAGGAACAATCGGTGGGGGGGGGGGGGGGGATTGGACCAGGCGCTGCACAATGAGCTTGCGCCTCAGTGAGTTTCCCTACCATCTCCCCTCACGAACAGGTATGACCGTGTCGGCGCTGGGAGAAGCCTTCGGTTCCCAAAGGTCGAATCTTCTTTCCTCCTCTTCACTCTTCCTTTTCGTCTTCCATCTGCAGCAGTGAACAAAATCACATCAAACTTGCCCAATTACACTGGGACTGATTTGATGCAACTCTCAACAATATGTATGTACACATTCAGACTCGTTTATTGTCACGTGCACCGAGGAGGGTACAGGGGATAGGCTATTGTTGCGTGCTACCCGGTCAGTTGAAAAGTCATGGGTGGGAGATTGCAACCTCAACGTGGTCCACCCTGTTTCGACTAATGCAACCAACCCGATGTGCACAAACAAAAGATCAAATAGAACAAGTTGACCGACAACTTCAGGCTGTGCACGCCACACGCAAGAGGAAGAAGAGAAAATGAAAAGACTACACATGATTACAATCGAGCCGTCTATAGCGTAGATACATGATAAAGGGAATAACCTAGAGTGCAAAATAAAGTCAGTAAAGTCTGATTAAAGATAGTCCAAGGGTCTCCAATGAGGTAGACGGTAGCTCCAAACTGCTCGCGTTGGTTATAGGTGGTTGAGTTGCCTGATAACAGCTGGGAAGAAACTTCCCTGAATCTGGAGGTGTGCGTTTTCACACTTCTGTACCTCTTGCCCGATGGGAAAGAGGGGAGAAGAGGGAGTGGCCAGGGTGAGACTGGTCCTTGATGATGCTGCTGGCCTTGCCGAGGCAGCGTGAGGTATAGATGGAGTCAATGGAAGGGAGGTTGGTTTGTGTGACGGTCTGGGCTGCGTCCACAATTCTCTGCAATTTCTTGGATGGAGCTGTTCCCAGACCGTGTTGTGATGCATCCTGATATGCTTTCTATGGTGCACTGGTTAATTGGCTTGGTAAATCTAGTGGGTGTAGGAGAGTGTTAGTGTGCTGGGATCGCTGGTCGGCGCGGACCCGGTGGGCCAAAAGGGCCTGTTTCCACGATGTATCTCTAAACTAAATTAAAGACTAAATCCAAAAGTTGGGCAGGTCTGATGATTAACTGGCCCTCTGTAAATGCAGAGTGTGTAGGTGCGTAAGTGGACGAGAAAAGAGAACTAGTGTGAACAGGTAGACTAAAATTCATAGAAACATAGAAAATAGGTGCAGGAATAGGCCCTTCGAGCCTGCACCGCCATTTAATATGATCATGGCTGATCATCCAACTCGGTATCCTGTACCTGCCTTCTCTCCATACCCCCTGATCCCTTTAGCCACAAGGGCCACATCTAACTCCCTCTTAAATATAGCCAATGAACTGGCCTCAACTACCTTCTGTGGCAGAGAATTCCAGAGATTCACCACTCTCTGTGTGAATTCGCTGAGTTTCTCCAGCATTTTTGTCGACCTTCTGTGAACACGTGTTTTGATGCCTGCCATCCGGGGCGGGATCCATGTGTACATGTGATAGATGTTGCCCACCCCTGCCTTATGACATGATCTATCTTTCAGTCTCAACCCCATTCTCTAACTGTCCCATTCTGGGACAGTTTCTTCCCAGCTGTTATCAGGCAACTGAATCATCCTACCACAACCAGAGGCAGCATTTATGAAGCGAAGGAATAGGTGATGTTTCTGTCGACCCTTCTTCAGACTGATGTGGGGTGGGGGCGGGGTAAAGTGTGAACGGGTGGTCGGTGTGGACTCTGTAGGCTGAAGGGCCTGTTTCCAGGCTGTGCCATACAATCGATCGTAGGCTGAGCAGGACAAAGAAACTTACAATGTCCGTCGTATCATCTTCCTCTATTTCTGCTTCGCATCTTCATCTCCACCACAGAATCATCCAATTCCTTCTTCATCCTCAGTGGGGTCGTCGGCAGCAACTAACGGCCCTGAACCTGCGGCAGACAAAGACTTTAAATCACGGTAACTCTCCCATTCACAGATGGGAATTGCTCTTCCCCGAAGACTTAAACATCACCAGAAGACACAAACAAGTGGACGCAAGGAGCTGCAGGTGATGGAATCTTGCGTGAAACAAAGTGCTGGAATAATTCCGTGGGTCAGCTAGCAGTCGTGGAAGGAAAGTGGGAAAAGGGACGGGGGACATTTCTGGTCGAGACCCTTATGGAGTCAGGGAGTCCGTAAACAGACCCCTCAGCCATGCCGACCAACATGCCCCATCTACACTATCTCCCACGAGCCACGTCGACCCAAGTTAGAAGGTACAGGAGCTTGAAATCTGGAACATCCAGGTTCAGGAACAGCTTCTTCCCCACAGCCATCAGACTATTAAACATGACATCAAACAAACTCTGAACTATAACAGCCTATTGCACCTTATCGGTTTATTTATTGTGTATATATATGGTCGATGGTATATAGAGACACTGAACATTTATCTCCTGTTCTGTATTATGTTTACATATTCTGTTGTGCTGCAGCAAGCAAGACTTTTGTTGTCCTATCTCTAAACCTGTCTTATCCATGTACCTGCCCTGGTGTTTTAAAAAAAAATGTTTAAGAAAAAACTGCAGATGCTGGAAAAATCGGAGGTAGACAAAAATGTTGGAAAAACTCAGCGCGTGAGGCAGCATCTATGGAGCGAATGAATAGATGACGTTTCGGGTCGAGAAGTGTGAAAACACACAGCTCCGGATGAAACTCAGTGGGTGAGGCAGCATCTATGGTGCGAAGGAATAGGTGACGTTTCAGGTCAAGACCCTTCTTCAGACTGATGTGAGGGTAGGGGGGGCGGGAAGAAGAAAGGAAGAGGCGGAGACAGTGGGCTGAGGGAGGGCTGAGAAGGGGAGGAGAAAGCAAGGACTACCTGAAATCAGAGAAGTCAATGTTCATACCGCTGGGGTGTAAACTGCCCAAGCGAAATATGAGGTGCTGCTCCTCCAATTTACGGTGGTCCTCACTCTGGCCATGGAGGAGGCCCCAGGCCAGTAAGTTGGATCGGAATGGGAGGGGAGGAATGACCCGAAACGTCACCTATTCCTTCCCTCCATAGATGCTGCCTCGCCCGCTGAGTTTCTCCAGCATTTATGTCTACCTCCGGTGTTTTTTTAAACATTAGAGTATCTGCCTCAATTAGCTCCTCTGGCAACTCATCCTATATCCCCACCACCCTCTGAAAAGCTTGTCCCCTAGTTTCCTATTGAATCTTTCCCCTCTTACCTTAAACTAAACCCATGCCCTCCTGTTCATAACTCAACTAATCTGAATCCAGAGGTGTGTGTGTTCACACTTTCATACCTGCTGGCTCACAGCGCCAGAGACCCAGGTTCCATCCTGACTACGGGTGCTGTCTTGTTCAGAGTTTGCACATTTGCACATTGTAACCGCGCAGGTTCCTCCCACACTCCAAAGATGTTCAGGTTTGCGGGTTAATTAGCTTTGGTAAAATTGTAAATTGTCCCCAGTGTGTTGTGTAGGATAATG
Organism: Amblyraja radiata; assembly: GCF_010909765.2. Taxonomy (NCBI): domain Eukaryota; kingdom Metazoa; phylum Chordata; class Chondrichthyes; order Rajiformes; family Rajidae; genus Amblyraja; species Amblyraja radiata. The sequence goes on along the minus strand of NC_045957.1, from coordinate 120,562,792 downwards.
CTCGTGCACGGAGTGATGATCGCTGGTCAGCGCGGACTGGGTGGCCCGAAGGGTATATTTACTTCCGTGTTGTTTCTCTAGAGTCGAAGATGACATTAGCAAACAGATACCATCGCCTGAGGCAGAACGGGAGACAGCACAGATGGTGTAGTCTGGAGCAAAGGACAAGCATACACAAGACTAGTTACTCATGGCAAGAATGGCTTGTATAGGCCGAACGTTTTATCAGACAGCACACTCCAGCCACAGAGGCAAGAGATGACAGGGTGAAGACTTCAATGTGAGAGGGAAATGAATTAATGAGAACCTGAAGGGGCAACTTTTTCCATAGAAAGTGGTGAGTGTACGGAATGAGCTGCCAGAGACAATAGACAATAGGTGCAGGAGGAGGCCATTTGGCCCTTCGAGCCAGCACCGCCATTCACTGTGATCATAGCTGATCCCCAATCAGTACCCCGTTCCTGCCTTCTCCCCATATCCCCTGACTCCGCTATTTTTAAGAGCCCTATCTAGCACTCTCTTGAAAGCATCCAGAGAACCTGCCTCCACCGCCCTCTGAGGCAGAGAATTCCACACTCACCACTCTCTGTGAGAAAAAGTGTTTCCTCGTCTCCGTTCTAAATGGCTTACTCCTTATTCTTAAAAGAAGTCATTGAGGCAGGTACGATAATTTAAAATACATTTAAATCATAAATATTTCTCCCTTGACTTTAAACATTTGCTGTCTTGTATTACCCCGGGACTTCACTCTATCCATTTCCCACATGGTTTTATTCACTTCTTTGATATCACCTCTTATCGTCCTGCACTCTCAAGGAATAAAGACCTCTCTCCATAGCTCAGGCCCACAAGTCCTGGCAACATCCTCGTAAATCTTCAGGTGCCGAGGTAAATCAGCAGGTCAGGCAGCATCTCTGGCAAGACATAGACAGACAACGGAACCTCTCTTCAAGATTTGGTCTGCCAAAGCCACAAAAAAATACTCATGAATTTCTACAGGTGTATGGTAGAGAGCATGTTCTGGAGTTTAGAACGATTAGAGGGGATCTCATTGAAACATATAAGATTGTTCAGGGTTTGGTCATGCTGGAGGCAGGAAACATGTTCCCAATGTTGGGGGAGTCCAGAACCAGGGGCCACAGTTTAAGAATAAGGGGTAAGCCATTTAGAACGGAGACAAGGAAACACTTTTTCTCACAGAGAGTTGTGAGTGTGTGGAATTCTCTGCCGCAGAGGGCAGAGTTCTCTGGATACTTTCGAGAGCTGGATACGGGCTCTTAAAGAAAGCGAGTCAGGGATATGGGGAAAAGGTAGGAAGGGGTCGGTGATTGGGGAGATCAGCCATGATCACATTGAATGGCTGGTGCTGCTCAAAGGCCGAAGGGCCTACTCCTGCACCTATTGTCTATTGTATATTGGGTTGCATCATAGTCTGGTTTGGTAACTTGTATGCCCTGGAATGCAGGTATCGAACAGAGAGTTGATGGCCACTGCCAAGTCCATCACGGGTACTGCCCTCACCACGTCTGCTGCTAACCACGGGAAGAAGGTACAGGAGCCTGAAACCCCCAGTTTTCAACAGCATCCCCACCAGCAACCATCAGGCTCTTGAACACTGCACAACACTACCGTCAGCAATTATGACGCACGGTGGCGTTAGCTGAAGAGTTGCCACCTTATCGCGCCAGGTTCGATTTGACAACGGTCACTTGTCTCTGTAAGTGCTCCCTGTGACATTGCGTGGGTTTTATCGAGTTTTCGGTATCCTCCCCACTCCCAAAGACGTTGCAGGTTGGTAGGTTGAATTGGCTTTGGTACAATCGTAACTTGCTCCCGTGGGTTGTCCAGGATAGTGTTAGTGTGCAGGGACTCGCTGGTCGGAGCGGACTCGGTGGGCCGATGGGGGCTGTATCTCTAAACTATAAACCAAACTATGACCTTCTACGGTTGGTCTTGACACCATTCTGCTCCATAGATGCTGCTGCACCCGCTGAGTTTCCCCAGCAATTTTTGTGTACCTATGACCTCTACGGTTGTCTTGGTTGCACACCGTAGTACTTCTTGTTTGCACTAATACTGTAATATTAATGATTGGATCTCTGTTTAATATAGATTTATCAGTGTTGTATTGTGGCTACAGGGCCTGTTCTGCTGCTGCAAGAATTTCAGTGTTCCGTCCACACGTGGCAACGAAACTCGTGACGCGACTCTTGAAATAAGGTGCAATAAGGTGACCTTTCAGAGTAAAATGTTTACAGCTAACCACAAATGAAAACTACAAGGTTTACAACTAAACTCAAAGCAGGTGCAATGAGGGGACCACTGACAATGTGATCAATCACCTTGGACGCAGAGTCTCTTGGCCAGAGTAGAGGAATCGAGGACCAGAGGTCATACGATCAAGGTGAAGGGGAAAAGATTTAATAGGAATCTGAGGGGTAACTTTTCCACTCAGAGGGGGGCGGGTGTGTGGAACGAGCTGCCGCAGGAGGTAATTGAGGCTGGGACTATCCCAATGTTAGGCAGGTACATGGATAGGACAGGTTTGACTGTGGGACTAGTGTAGCTGGGACATGTTGGGTGGTGTGTGGGCAAGTTGGGCCGGAGTGCCAGTTTCCACGCTGTATCACTCTGTGACACTATGACCTCTCGGTTGCAGTTCAGATTCAGCTTCCCGTACTCTCCCACAGCAAGATCACGTACAACTCTTTATTAATTTCTCTGTGCCCACTGTCAGCATAAGTGTGGATAGAAGAAAATTATTTTAACCATATAACCATATAACAATTACAGCACGGAAACAGGCCATCTCGGCCCTACAAGTCCGCGCCGAACAATTTTTTTTTTCCCTTAGTCCCACCTGCCTGCACTCATACCATAACCCTCCATTCCCTTCTCATCCATATGCCTATCCAATTTATTCTTAAATGATACCAACGAACCTGCCGCCACCACTTCCACTGGAAGCTCATTCCACACCGCTACCACTCTCTGAGTAAAGAAGTTCCCCCTCATGTTACCCCTAAACTTCTGTCCCTTAATTCTGAAGTCATGTCCTCTGGTTTGAATCTTCCCTATTCTCAAAGGGAAAAGCTTGATCACATCAACTCTGTCTATCCCTCTCATCATTTTAAAGACCTCTATCAAGTCCCCCCTTAACCTTCTGCGCTCCAGAGAATAAAGACCTAACTTATTCAACCTATCTCTGTAACTTAGTTGTTGAAACCCAGGCAACATTCTAGTAAATCTCCTCTGTACTCTCTCTATTTTGTTGACATCCTTCCTATAATTGGGCGACCAAAATTGTACACCATACTCCAGATTAGGTCTCACCAATGTCCTTGTACAATTTTAACATTACATCCCAGCTTCTATACTCAATGCTCTGATTTATAAAGGCTAGCATACCAAAAGCTTTCTTTACCACCCTATCTATATGAGATTCCACCTTCAAGGAACTATGCACGGTTATTCCCAGATCCCTCTGTTCAACTGTATTCTTCAATTCCCTACCATTTATCATGTACGTCCTATTTTGATTTGTCCTGCCAAGGTGTAACACCTCACATTTATCAGCATTAAACTCCATCTGCCATCTTTCAGCCCATTTTTCCAAATGGCCTAAATCACTCTGTAGACTTTGGAAATCCTCTTCATTATCCACAACACCCCCTATCTTGGTATCATCTGCATACTTACTAATCCAATTACCACCCCTTCATCCAGATCATTGATGTACATGACAAACAACAAAGGACCCAACACAGATCCCTGAGGCACCCCACTAGTCACCTGCCTCCAACCCGACAAACAGCCATCCACCATTACCCTCTGGCTTCTCCCATTCAGCCACTGCTGAATCCATCTTGCTATTCCTGCATTTATACCCAACAGTTTAACCTTCTTAACCAACCTTCCATGAGGAACCTTGTCAAAGGCCTTACTAAAGTCCATATAGACAACATCCACTGCTTTACCCTCGCCAATTTCCCTAGTAACCTCTTCAAAAAATTCAAGAATATTAGTCAAACATGACCTTCCAGGCACAAATCCATGTTGACTGTTCCTAATCAGACCCTGATTATCCAGATGCTTATATATATTATCTTTAAGTATATTTTCCATTAATTTGCCCACCACTGAAGTCAAACTAACAGGTCTATAATTGCTAGGTTTACTCTTAGAACCCTTTTTAAACAATGGAACAACATGCGCAGAACGCCAATCCTCGGGGACTATTCCCGTTTCTAATGACATTTGAAATATTTCTGTCATCATAGCCCCGGCTATTTCTACACTAACTTCCCTCAATGTCCTAGGGAATATCCTGTCAGGACCTGGAGACTTATCCACTTTTATATTTTTTCAAAAGTGTCAGTACTTCTTTTACTTTGAAACTCATAGTATCCATAACTACTCTACTAGTTTCCCTTACCTCACATAATTCAATATCCTTCTCCTTGGTGAATACCGAAGAAAAGAAATTGTTCAATATCTCCCCCATCTCTTTTGGCTCTGCAGATAGCTGCCCACTCTGTTTCTCCAATGGACCAATTTTATCCCTCGTTATCCTTTTGCTATTAATATAGCTGTAGAAACCCTTTGGATTTACTTTCACCTTACTTGCCAAAGCAACCTCATATCTTCTTTTAGCTTTTCTAATTCTTTCTTAAGATTCTTTTTACATTCCTTATACTCCTCAAGCACCTCATTTACTTCATGCTGCCTATAATTATTGTAGATCTCCCTCTTTTTCCGAACAAGATGTCCAATTTCCCTTGAAAACCAGGGCTCTTTCCAATTTTTTACTGTTTCCTTTCAACCGAACAGGAACATAAAGATTCTGTACTCTTAAAATTTCCCCTTTAAATGTCCACCATTTCTCTTCTACATCTTTCCCATAAAACAAAAAGTCCCAGTCCACTCCTTTTAAATCACCTCGCATCTCATCAAAGTTAGCCTTTCTCCAATCAAAAATCTCAACCCTAGGTCCAGTTCTGACCTTCTCCATAATTATATTGAAACTAATGGTATTGTGATCACTGGACCCGAAGTGCTCCCCAACGCATACCTCCGCCACCTGTCCCGTCTCATTTCCTAACAGGAGGTCCAGCACTGCCCCTCCTCTAGTAGGTACCTCTATGTATTGCTGCAAAAAACTATCCTGCACACATTTTACAAACTCCAAACCAGCCAGCCCATTTACAGAATGTGTTTCCCAGTCTATGTGTGGAAAGTTGAAATCTCCCACAATCACTACCTTGTGCTTACTACTAATATCTGCTATCTCCTTACATATTTGCTCTTCCAATTCTCGTTCCCCATTTGGCGGTCTATAATACACCCCTATAAGTGTTGCTACACCTTTCCCACTTCTCAGTTCCACCCAAATAGCCTCCCTAGATGAGCCCTCCAATCTATCCTTCCAAAGCACTGCTGTAATATCTTCCCTGACTAGCAATGCAACACCACCACCTCTTGCCCCTCCAATTCTATCACACCTGAAGCAACGAAATCCTGGAATATTTAGTTTCCAATCACAGCCCTCCTGCAACCATGTTTCACTGATCACCACAACATCATACTTCCAGGTGTCTATCCAGACTCTAAGCTCATCCACCTTTCTTACAATGCTCCTAGCATTAAAATATGCACATTTAAGAAACCCCCGTCTCTTCTTCTCTGTTTATTTCCTTTTTTTTCTTTCTCCTCTTGTGTCCGAGTGCTTCCCTTTTCTGCTTCCTGCCTCCCATTCGGTCTACTAGCTTCTTTTTGCTTTTTGCTTCTTTTTGCAATGATTTTAAATAGATTTTATACTTCCCATTAAAAAAAAACAGATTTTCAGTGTTAGAGACACAGCATGGAAACAGGCCCTTTGGCCCGCCGAGCATCGATCACCCATGTAGTTCAGTTCATTGTCACGTTTACCGTCGTACAATAGACAATAGGTGCAGGAGTAGGCCATTCAGCCATTCGAGCCATCCCCGACATTCAATGTGATCATGGCTGATCATCCACAATCAGTACCCCGTTCCTGCCTTCTCACCATATCCCTAAACTTCACTATCCCTAAGAGTTCTGTCTAACTCTTAGTGAAAAGCTTTTTTTGGCACTATCGTGAAGTAGGGTCCCAACCCGAAACATCACCCATCTTCTTCAGAGATGCTGCCTGACCCACTGAGTTACTCCAGCACTCGCTGAAGTGTCACCTGTCACCTGTCACTTCCGGAGGAGGCGCTGTCCTGAACGGCTGCCTGTCCTGCAGCTGTCCGTTTTTTCCCCCTTCTTTTTTATTATTTTTAGTACGTTGAGTGTGCAGTCAGGGGGCCTAATCTTTTTATGTGTGGGGGGTGGTGGGGGGGAAGGGGGAAACTGCTTTTCGCGTCCCTACCTGGTCGGAGGGGTTGCCTTCCTCCGAGCAGCGACTTCGACCTGTCCTTGCGGCTTACCAGCGGGTCCTGGAGCGACGTTTCCCTGAGGGGACCTGGCCAGAACATCGGCTTTGGCGGCGGCGCAGAACATCGGCTTTGGCGGCGGCGCAGAACATCGGCTTTGGCGGCGGCGCAGCGCTGGAGCGCTATTGCGGAGTGGGCGATGCCTTTCCTGGGTCGCCGCGCTGGAACTCCAGTATGCTGGGACCGCCGATAAGAACATTGTGGAGCCGCGGTTCTGTGGAGCGGCCAGCTGCGACGCTGAACGTTACATCTCGGAGCCTGGGATCTCTCGTTGAGATCGCCAGTGTGTGGAGCTCCGTCCGGCGCGGTCTGTTGGCTTGGAAGCCGCGGTCTCCGGTGGGAAGGCGGTCGTTCCTGGCACCCCAAGCCGCTGGGGTTCTCCCGACGCCGGAGTACCATCACCCGGCGAGAACATCGGGCGCCGTGGCGGCGACTGTTGAGGCCTCAATAGGCCCGACTTTGGGTGGACAAGAGGATGGGGACTGGACTTTGTGCCTTCCCCCACAGTGGGAACCACTGTGGGGGGATGTTTTTGTGTTGAACTTCTTTTTGAATACTATGTTGTATTTTTATTAGTGTGCTGCAAGGACATCTGAATTTCCCCTGAATAAGGGGATTAATAAAGTTTAATCTAATCTAATCCCCCCCCCCCCCACCCCACACCAACACACCATGGGCACACTGGAGTCTAATTACACTACAAACCCATACACTTTGGGCTTGTGGGATGAAACTGGAGCACCCAGAGGAAACCCACGCGGTCCCAAGGGAGAACGTGCAAACTCCACACAGATACGCCACCACCAATAGTCTGGATTGAATCTGGGGCGATGAGGCAGCGGCTCTATCAACTGTGCCACAGCGCTTTCCTTCAGCAAGCTAAAATGTTAATAGGCCCATTCGAGGGATTCCCAAATGGTAATCTGAGCAACTCAATGCTGTGCTCAGAATCACAAGCAACTGCCTGTGAAAACAAATCATAGTACGACCTGCACGGCCATAACCCGATATCAGCAGGTTGCCAAACACAAGCTAAGAGAAGCGCTTGCAGTTTATTTCATTGTTGTCAAGTGCACCGAGGTACAGTGAAAAGTTTTTGTTGCGTGCTAATAGTCAGTGGATAGACAACACATGATTACAATCAAGCCGTCCACAGTGCACAGATAGAGGATAAAGGGAAACAACTTAAAGAGTAGACAAAAATGCTGGAGAAACTCAGCAGGTGACGATGCTGTCTCACCCGCTGAGTTTCTCCAGCATTTTGGTCTACCTTCGATTTTACCAGCATCTGCAGTTCTTTCTCAAACAACTTAAAGGCTAGAGTGTTCAAGAAGGAACTGCAGATGCTGGAAAAAAATCGAAGGTGGACAAATAATGCTGGAGAAACTCAGTGGGTGAGGCAGCATCCATGGAGCGAAGGAAATAGGCGACGTTTCGGGTCGAGACCCTTCTTCAGACTGGAGGAGGGTCTCGACCCGAAACGTCACCTATTTCCTTCGCTCCGTGGATGCTGCCTCACCCGCTGAGTTTCTCCAGCAGTTTTATCTACCTAAAGACTAGAGTGCATAACTTTAAGATGAGTGGGGCAAAGTTTAAAGGAGATGCGTGCGGCAAGCTTTTGTTTTACACAGAGGGTGGTGGGTGCCAGGGGTGGTTGGTGGTGGTGGAGGAGGCAGATACGATAGTGGTGATTAAGAGGCTTTTAGACAAACACACAGATATACAGGGAACGGAAGGATGAGCGTCACGTGCAGGCGGAGGGGATTAGTTTAACTTTGCATCATGATTGGCAAAGACATTGTGGGCTGAAGGGCCTGTAGTGTTTCAGAATTCAAAATAGCGTAAATGAAAAAGCAGGAGTTTAGGTGCAAAGGACTGAAGTTTGCAACATTACTACTGTGAAGTTTAAGAAACAGTTCGGCAAGTGCATGGATAGGACAGGTTTAGAGGGATATGGGCCAAACGCACACAGGCGGGACTAGTGTCGATGGGGCATGAAGGTGGACACAAAATACTGGAGTAACTCAGCGGGATAACTTTTTTCACACAGAGAGTGGTGAATCTCTGGAATTCTCTGCCACAGAAGGTAGTTGAGGCCAGTTCATTGGCTATATTTAAGAGGGAGTTAGATGTGGCCCTTGTGGCTAAAGGGATCAGGGGGTATGGAGGGAACGCAGGTACAGGATACTGAGTTGGATGATCAGCCATGATCATATTGAATGGCGGTGCAGGCTTGAAGGGCCGAATGGCCTCCTCCTGCACCTATTTTCTATGTTTCTATGATAGGTAGCATCTCTGGAGACAAGGAATGGGTGACGTTTCGGGTCGAGACCCTTCTTCAGATTTCATATTCGGACGGAATTCAAAAGACATTTGTGTAGGAAGGAGAGAGTCGGGGGGGTGGGGGAGATAGAGATAAGGACGCAAGGCAAAGGGGACGGAGATCAAGGAAAATGTAGAATTTTAGCTAGAAGGTAGCAACAAAGCAAACAGAGATAAAATGTAATCGAGGACAGTCAGACCTGCCGGAGAAGTAGGAAGGGGGAGGGATGGAAAGAGAGGGAAAGCAAGGGTTGCTTGAAGCCAATGTTCATACCGCTGGGGTGTAAGCTGCCCAAGTAGAATATGAGGTGCTTTTCCTCCGAGGTGCGCTGGGCCTCACTGACAATGGAGGAGGCCCAGGACAAAAAGGTCAGTGTGGGAATGGGAGGGGGGGTAATAACTGTTTAGCAACTGGGAGATCAGGTAGGTTTAGATGGAACAGACACAAAATATTGTGTCTACCTGCTGTTTAAACCAGCATCTGCAGTTCCGTCCTACACATTTAGATGAGACATGTTGGCAAGTTGGGCTGAGGGGCCCGTTTCCTCGCTGTATTACTCTGACTCTATAAAACCAGTAAAGGTCTGCAAACCCACAATTAACTGCAGACTGCCACGGATGCAGTTCCACAGATGAGGGGAGGGGTG
>NC_045957.1:120117274-120152244 GCF_010909765.2 Amblyraja radiata | reverse complement strand
TCAGGCGGGCTGAGCGAAGGTGTTCCACGAAACGATCGCCCAGTCTGCGTTTGGTCTCGCCGATGTATAAGAGTCCACATCTTGAACAACGGATACAGTAGATGGGGTTGGAGGAGGTGCAAGGTTCATTGGCCTGTTATGCTGCTGTAAGCAAGAATGTTGCACGGTTTGGGTGCATTTGGGGGGGGGGCTGTTGACCGATATCTGTGCGTGGGCCTCCTGGTGCACCGTGGGAATTGTAGTCCAACTCTGGGAAGAGGTTCTTGGCAAAACCACTACCTTCCTTTCATTCTGTCCCTGGAGAATGAGTGATGTTTCGGGCCGAGGTCCTTCTTCAGACTGAGGAACAGGGGCTTGTGGTGTGATCCTGGTGGTCAATAGACAATAGACAATAGGTGCAGGAGTAGGCCATTCGGCCCTGTGAGCCAGTACCGCCATTCACTGTGATCATGGCTGAATCATCTCCAATCAGTACCCCGTTCCTGCCTCTCCCCATATCCTCTGACTAGATAACTTTAAGAGCCCTATCAAGCTCTCTCTTGAAAGTATCCAGAGAACTGGCCTCCACCGCCCTCTGAGGCGAGAATTCCACAGACTCATGGACTCTCTGTGTGAAAAAGTGTTTCCTCATCTCCGTTCGAAATGGCTTACCCCTTATTCTTAAACTGTGACAGCTGGTTCTGGACTCCCCAACATCAGGAAAATGTTTCCTGCTCTAGTGTGTCCAAACCCTTAATTATCTTATATGTTTCATAAGATCCCCTCTCACCCGTCTAAATTCCAGAGTATACAAGCCCAGCCGTTCCATTCTCTCAGCATACGACAGTCCCCGCCATCCCGGGAATTAACCTTGTAAACCTACACTGCACTCCCTCAATAGCAATGGGATCTGTAGTCCAGCCTCTGGGCTGGTTTTCTGATGATCTGGAGCACTTGAGATACCTTTGGTTTTCACGGTGGCGCAGCGCCAGAGACCCGGGTTCGATCCCAACTACGGGTGCTGTCTGTACGGAGTTTGTACGTTCTCCCCGTGACCTGCGTGAGTTTTCTCCGATATCTTCTGTCTCCTCCCACTCTCCAAAGACGTGCAGGTTTGTTGGTTAATAGAAACATAGCAAAATAGGTCCAGGAGTAGGCCATTCGGCCCTTCGAACCAGCACCGCCATTCACTATGATCATGGCTGATCATCTAGAATCCATGGCTTGCTATAAATGTAAGCAGGGATCGCTGGTCGGCGTAGACTCGGTGGACAGAAGGGCCTGTTTCCTGCCACGCTGTATCTCTAAACAAGTGCTTCGTAAACTATTTGAGTGTCATTCACCCATGGGTCTTTATCCCAAATTTTCATTCACCCATGGCAAAATATCCTTATGTTTTTTTGCCTTTTTCGTCTTATTCTCCCTTGCATATAATTTTATAAATAATCATTTATTTAGTCACATGAGCAAAAGACATATAAATTAACTAATTTCTTAAGTGTTTTTTTCATTCAACTTGTTGAACATCCTGAAAATATGTCGTGAAAACTATAGGAGTGGGGAAAAAAAAGTTTAACTCCCGCTGGAGTTGGAAAATCATTCGATTAGAAAGATAAAAATAAAAACATCCCAACGTATAAACACTGGGCTTCAGACCCATCCCACCCTTTCGGGCTTTGATTACAGCAGTGTAAAACAATAACCAACCTGATCTCCCGGTGGTTCAGCAGTTTAACACCCCCCTCCCATTCCGAATCCGACCTTTCTGTCCTGGGCCTCCTCCATGGCCAGAGTGAGTCCCACCACAAATTGGAGGAGCAGCTCCTCATATTTCGCTTGGGTAGTTTACACCAAAGATCCTATAGCGGAGCAAGTTAGACCACTCCTGCAAAATGCAATGGGCTGACGTGTAGTACGCAACGGAGCGGAACGTGGGCATTTTTTTCATCCTTTTCCGTAACCCGACCCGACCTGACCCGCAGTGTAATCAGGGGGAACAGTTTGTGTTAATAAATAAAAATTCTGAAAATGAGGAGAAGATTTTTCCCAAATAACTTTTAATTTTACGAGGATGTTTCCGTAACTGGCTTCCGTCTCCGCACTAGTTATCTTTGCTCCGCTGTGGGATCTATGGTGCTGAGACGGAAGCCGGTTACGGAAACGGGGCCTAAAATTACCCATGAATCTGTCCATGACCGTACTACGTCTTTTTCATCGAGTGATCTATCTTACTCGCTTTAGGATCTTTGGTTTACACCCCAGCGGTATGAACATTGGCTTCTCCAATTTCCAGTAGTCCCTGCTTTCTCCTCCCCTTCCCAGCTCTCCCTCAGCCCACTGTCTCCACTTCCTTTCTTCTTCCCCCCCCCCACATCAGTCTGAAGAAGGGTCTCAACCCGAAACGTTGCCTATTTCCTTCCATAGATGCTGCCTCACCCGCTGAGTTTCTCCAGCATTTTTGTCTAGTTGTGAGTCTGTGGAATTCTCTGCCTCAGAGGGCGGTGGAGGCAGGTTCTCTGGATGCTTTCAAGAGAGAGCTAGACAGGGCTCTTAAAAATAGCGGAATACATAGATACATAGAAAATAGGTGCAGGAGGAGGCCATTCGGCCCTTCGAGCCTGCACCGCCATTCAATATGATCATGGCTGATCACCCAACTCAGTATCCTGTACCTGCCTTCGCTCCATACCCCCTGATCCCTTTAGCCACAAGGGCGACATCTAACACCCTCTTAAATATAGTCAATTAACTGGCCTTCCGTGGCAGAGAATTCCACAGATTCACCACTCTCTGTGTAAAAAATGATTTTCTCATCTCGGTCCTAAAAGACTTCCCCCTTATCCTTAAACTGTGATCCCTTGATTCCACTAGCCCCTAGAGCTCTATCTAACTCTCTCTTAAATCCATCCAGTGATTTGGCCTCCACTGCCCTCTGTGGCAGGGAATTCCACAAATTCACAAGTCTCTGGGTGGAAAAGTGTTTTCTCACCTCAGTCTTAAATGGCCTCCCCTTTATTCTGAGACTGTGGCCCCTGGTTCTGGGAAGGCAGGAACGGGGTACTGATTGTGGATGATCAGCCATGATCACATTGAATGGCAGTGCTGGCTTGTAGGGCTGAATGGCCTACTCCTGCACCTATTGTGTGTTGTCTATATTTCCAACAGAAAAGTAGCTAAATTGGCAACACAAGGTAAAGTTACAGTTCAACACTTGTCTACGGCGATCCTCCAGTGTTGCCGTCGATAGATTTATCGTCCCACTCGCTCGGCTGGTCTTCCCTAAAAGGTTATATTACACTAAATTTGGGAAATATCCCGCTACTTTGAAATCAGAAAACCATAGGAGAGAAAAAAAACATGTCACATTTCCAGCTCCACTGACATTAAAACCAATAAAAGCTTAATAACCACTTTAATGGCAATGCCTTTTTTAAGTATAGAAAAAAATATATAAATATGTGAGAATAAATTAGGTCATTCACCCTTCATTCACCCCTCTAGTTTCCTTCACCCCAAAATAATCCCATTCACCCTTGGGTGAACCATTCGCCAGCTAGTGGCTGCAGCGACCTAATTGGCGAGTTTAGAAGAATATGAAAAAGTGTCTTGTTGAAGACCTCCTTCGACTATGTTGGAGACTAGCTACGACTGACTTTTGGAAAATTGGACACCGAATAGTGGAGAGTGAAGACGACCTCCTTCGACCTCCTTCTACCTCCCTTCGACTATGATGAAGACTATCTACGACTACCTTCGACTACCCTCGATTACCTACGACTAACATGGCGACCTACTACGACCTACTTCGACTAAACCTACGAGTAAAAAAAATAGCGATTTTTTTCCATGGCGATCTTTTTTTACTCGCCGGGCATTTTTCAGCATGTTGAAAAAAACGCCGCCACCTAGCTGAGGCCTCGAGAACGCGGGGACTACTCTCGAGCATGAAGGAGAGTTACAAAGACCTCCTAGGACCTCGTGTCGACCATGCTGCGAGTATGAGTCGAGGGCAATCTCTTCTAAACTCGCCAATTAGGTCGCCTCAGTGGGACAGCCCCTTACGAAGCACTGCTCTAAACTAAATTGCCACTGGAGTGTAGTCTACTGGGAATGGGGGCATGTGGAGGAGTCCTAGCCCACCATAAAAAAAAAATGTTTTCATACAAAATGCTTTTATTCAGAACAAACAAAAATACAAAGTAGTAACACGATCAAAGAATGCTTATGTTGGCATTTTACAAACAGTTACCAAATTAAAATATTAACATTTTTATCAACAATACATTCGACCTCCCGCGATGACCAGCGTTCGCGGAAGGCCTCCAGAGTCCCCGTGGACACCGCGTGTTCCCTCTCCAGGGACACGCGGGCACGGACGTAACCCCGGAAAAGGGGCTGTGCGGCCGTCGACTGCCCGGCTGCCTGGACCCGCGAATGGCCATCTTGGCCGGGCCCAGGAGCAGACCGACAGGGAGACCTCCTCCTCCCTCTCGACCCTCCCCCCTCTGTACCGGGTGCCCAAATATCAGGAACGTCGGACTAAAGTGGAGCCAAAACTTGAGGAGCAGCCCCTTCATCCTAGCCCACCGCGGGAGTTGTAGTCCACTATCTGGGACAAGTGGTGCATAATACTGAGTGGTTAAAGATGCAGAGTCGGAGCACGCAGACACAGACACAAGCAACATAGAAGGTAGTATATATTGTAGGAGTACACATAGGAGTATTGTGTACAGTTTTGGTTGCCTAATTTGAGGAAGGACATCCTTGTGATTGAGGCAGTGCAGCGTAGGTTCACGAGATTGATCCCTGGGATGGCGGGACTGTCATACTGAGGAAAGATTGAAAAGACTAGGCTTGTATTTACTGGAGATTAGAAGGATGAGAGGGAATCTTATAGAAACATATAAAATTATAAAAGGACTGGACAAGCTAGATGCAGGAAAAATGGTCCCAATGTTGGGCGAGTCCAGAACCAGGGGCCACAGTCTTAGAATAAAGGGGAGGCCATTTAAGACTGAGGTGAGAAAAAAACTTTTTCACCCAGAGAGTTGTGAATTTGTGGAATTCCCTGCCACAGAGGGCAGTGGAGGCCAAATCACTGGATGGATTTAAGAGAGAGTTAGATAGAGCTCTAGGGGCTAGTGGAATCAAGGGATATGGGGAGAAGGCAGGCACGGGTTATTGATTGGGGACGATCAGCCATCATCACAATGAATGGCGGTGCTGGCTCGAAGGGCCAAATGGCCTCCTCCTGCACCTATTTTCTATGTCTATGTTTCTATGTAGACAGAAATGCTGGGGAAACTCAGCGGGTGAGGCAGCATCTATGGAGCGAAGGAAATAGGCGGTGTTTCGGGCTGAGACCCTTCTTCAAACTTGAAGACTTTGAACTTCAGACGCAGAGTTTCTCCAGCATTTTTGTCTACCTTCGATTTTGCAGCATCTGCAGCTCCTTCTTAAGCAAGCAACATAGAGCCTCTCACCCTCTGCTGGCGGTAGTTTGTCATTGCTTTATTATTGCGCCACCATGCAGTGAGCAGCTTTCATCGCGTGCTCTCCGGCTGGAGAAGACAGGGGAATGGGAGAGGTGGTGGCCAGGGTGCGAATGGTCCTTGGTTATGCTGCTGGCCTTGCCGAGGCAGCGTGAGGTAAAGTTACGAGAGAGTATTCTGAGGGATAGGACAATGGCTGATTAGGGACAGTCTGCATGGTTTTGTACGTGGGAGATCGTGTCTCACAAATCTCATCGCCTTTTTTGAAGACGTGGCCAAAAAGGTTGATGAGGGCAGAGCTGCAGATGTTGTGTACATGGACTTCACACTCCCATGATGCTGCATGCCTGTGAGGACTACACCTCCCATGATGCTGCATGCCTGTGAGGACTACACCTCCCATAATGCTGCATGCCTGGTAAGGACTACACCTCCCATGATGCCACATGCCTGTGAGGACTACACCTCCCATGATGCCGTCTGCAGGGTGAGTCAAGAGAGTTTATTGTCATGTGTCAATAGACAATAGACAATAGGTGCAGGAGTAGGCCATTCGGCCCTTCGAGCCAGCACCGCCATTCAATGTGATCATGGCTGATCATCCCCAATCAGTACCCCGTTTCTGCCTTCTCCCCATATCCCCTGACTCCGCTATTTTAAGAGACCTATCTAGCTCTCTCTTGAAACCATCCAGAGAACCGGCCTCCATCTGAGGCAGAGAATTCCACAGACTCGCCACTCTCTGTGAGAAAAAGTGTTTCTCGTCTCCGTTCCAAATGGCTTTCCGTTCATGGCTAATCTCCCCATAATCCATGACACCCGTAATAATCAAGAATCTATCTATCTCTTCCTTAAAATATAGACTTGGTCGTGCTCGGATGACTCCCTGATATGACAATGAAATTCTTGCTTTGCTTCAGCACAACACAATATAGAACATATCAGCGTGTCTATATACCATTGTATAAATATATACACACATCAATAAATAAGCAGATAAAGTGCAAATAAACAGATAATGGTCTATTAATGCTCAGAGATTTGTTTCAGTTGAGTTTAATAGCCTAAGGTACACAAAATTGCTGGGGAAACTCAGCGGGTGCAGCAGCATCTATGGAGCGAAGGAAATAGGCGACGTTTCGGGCCGAAACCCTTCACCCGCTGAGTTTCCCCAGTAATTTTGTGTACCTTCGATATTCCAGCATCTGCAGTTCCCTTTTGAACACGAGTTTAATAGCCTGATGGCTGTGGGGAAGTAGCTATTTCTGAACCTGGTCGTTGCAGTCTTCAGGCTCTTGTACCTTCTACCTGAAGGTAGTGGAGAGATGAGTGTGTGGCCAGGATGGTGTGGGTTCTTGATTATGCTGCCAGCCTTTTTGAGGCAGATGATGGACTGGGCAGTGTTTACTACTTTTTGTAGTCTTTTCCGTTCCTGGGCGCTCAGGTTTCCGAACCAAGCCACGATGCAACCGGTCAGCATGCTCTCTACTGTGCACCTGTAGAAGTTAGAGAGAGTCCTCCTTGACAAACCGACTCTCCATAAACTTCTCAGGAAGTAGAGGCGCTGATGCCTGATGCCGCACACCTGGTGAGGACTACACCTCCCATGATGCCGCGCGGTGGTGGCCCCTCCGTGGACTACACCTCCCATGATGCCGCGCGGTGGTGGCCCCTCCGTGGACTACACCTCCCATGATCCTGTGCGGTTAAATACTACACCTCCCATGATGCCGCGCGGTGGTGGCCCCTCATTGGACTACACCTCCCATGATGCCGCGCGGTGGTGGCCCCTCATTGGACTACACCTCCCATGATGCCGCGCGGTGGTGGCCCCGCCTGGACTACACCTCCCATGATGCCGCGCGGTGGTGGCCCCTCCTTGGACTACACCTCCCATGATGCCGCGGGTTTCCCGGCGTGCCGCGGGCGAGGCGGGGCAGCGGCCATTTTGTGCTGTCGCTGTTCTCTCTCAGTCGCTGCTCCTCGTCTCCGCCGTCAGTCCGTCCGCTCACTCGCCGCCCGCTCGCCCTCCTCGCCTTCAACCAGCCAGACAGTCACCGCGCTGCAGCAGCAGGTTTTCGCTCTCCTCCAGTCTGCCCACTAATATCGCATGTCCACTATTCAGAACCTCCAATCTTTTGGTGAGTTACCGTCCGCTCCGCGGGTCCCGGTTCCCCCGAGGCCCGGTGCCGCCGCCGCCGCCCCGCAGTGTGTGTGTGTGTGTGTGTGTGGGGGGGGGGGGGGGGAGGGCCCGGAGCGGGGGGAGCGGGGGAGCCGCTTTGTTCACTCGACGCAGCGCAAAATGGCGGCGGGGGAGTGAGGCGCGTCCCCGCGGAGAGAGGGAGTGAGGCGCGTCCCTCTCCGCCCGGCGGGGGGGGGGTGGAGGGAGGGAGTGAGGGCGCGTCCCCGCGGGGGGAGAAGAGGGAGTGAGGCGCGTCCCCGCGGGGGGGGGGTGAGGGGATGAGGCGCGTGTCCGCGGGGGGGGTGAGAGGGAGTGAGGCGCGTCCCCGCGGAGTAGAGGCAGTGGAGGCGCGTCCTCCCCGGCGGGGGGGGGGGGGGGGAGAGAGGAGGGAGTGAGGGCGCGTCCCCGCGGGGGGAGAAGAGGGAGTGAGGCGCGTCCCCGCGGGGGGGTGGGGGGGAGGGAGTGAGGCGCGTGTCCGCCGGGGAGTGGGAAGAGGGGAGTGAGGCGCGTGCCCGCGGGGGGGGTGGAGAGGGAGTGAGGCGCGTCCCCGCGGGGGGAGAAGAGGGAGTGAGGCGCGTCCCCGCGGGGGGGGGGTGGAGAGGGAGTGAGGCGCGTGCCCGCGGGGAAGGAGGGAGTGAGGCGCGTCCCCGGGGGGGGGGGGAAGTGAGGCGCGTCCCCGCGGGGGTGGGGGAGTGAACGGGCGCCCGCGTTACTTTGTTGTGGGGGGGGCACCAACACCCTGGAGAGGACGGGGAGAGGAGATAAATGCAATGGGGGGGGGGGGGGAGAGTTTGGGCGGCTGGGGGAGAGTGAATTCCACACACAGTGCAGCAGGAGTACTGGAGAGGGGGGGGGTATATCCACTAGGGGGGGTATAGCCACTAGGGGAGGGGCTGGTATATCCACTGGGGGGGGGGGGGGGGGCTGGTATATCCACTAAGGGGGGGGGGGGGTATACCCACTAGGGGAGAGGTGGTATATCTACTAGGGGAGGGGTGGTATATCCACTGGGGGGAGGGGGGGGGCAATATCCACTAGGGGGGAGGTGGGATGGGGAAGCAGCAACTGCGTGGGGTCTGGGGGTGACACGCTGCCCTTCCATTGCACAGTATTGTGGGGAGGGGCAAAGCTAAATAGCACTGTGGATTTGATGCCAGTACTGATTTTGAATACCAACACCCCATTTTGAAATGTATAATGTGTGTCCAAAGTTTCCAATAAAGTTGGCAAGCGAATCCTAATGTCATCTTCAGTAGTCCTGCAGTTCTCATTTAGGATTCATCACCAGGCCTTTAGGTTCTTAGGGTCATAAGCCATATGGAATAGAATTAGGCCATTCGATCCTTCAAGTCTACTCCGCCATTCAATCATGATCTATCTCTCCCTCCTAACCCCATTCTCCTGCCATTACCCGTACTAATCAAGAATCTATCTTTGCCTTAAATGTATCCACTGACTTGGCCTCCACAGCTGTCTGTGGCAAAGAATTCCAGATTCACCACCTACTGACTAAAGAAATTCCTCCTCATCTCCTTCCTAAAAGAATGTCCTTTAATTCTGAGCCTGTGACCTCTGATCCTAGACTCTCCCACTAGTAGAAACATTCTAGAAGACTAAGATGGGGAACAAATTTTTCACCCAGAGTTGTGAATCTGGAATTCTCTGCTACAGAAGGCAGTGGAGGCCAATTTGGCCTCCACTGCCTCTGTAGCAATGAATCCCACAGATTCACCACCCTCTGACTAAAGAAATTCCTCCTCATCTCCTTCCTAAACTTGCATCCTTTCATTCTGAGGCTGCGACCTCTAGTCTCTCCCACTAGTGGAAACATCCTCTCCACATCCACTCTATCCAGGCCTTTCACTATTCTGTACGTTTCTATGAGCCCCCCCCCCCCCCCCCCCCATTCTTCTAAACTCCAGCGAGTACAGGCCCAGTGCCCACAATCCTGCATCAGGACTCTCAAGTCCCTTTGCGCTTCCGATTTCTGGATTCTCCCCCCAGTCTACGCCTTTATTCCTACCAGCAAAATTCATGAGTTCCTTCACACTTTGTCCTTTTTTTGTAAAGTAATTCATTAGGGTTAGTAGACCCCTTTGCAGGTATGATTTGGATTTTGGGCAGGTCTTTCTGTGCTTCCATAGTGCCATTTTTCACCCTTGCTGTATTGTAGACCCCTTTGCAAGCCTGGTTTGGATTTTGAGCAGGGGAGTGTGCTTCCAAGGTGCTGTCTTTCCCCTTGCTGTGTTGCAGACCCCTCTGCTGATGTGATTTGGATTGTAGGCAGGTCTCATTGTTTTTAATGTGTTGTTCCCCCCCCCGCTGTGTTGCAGACCCATTTGCTGATGCAACTAAGGGTGACGACCGGCTCCCGGCAGGGACTGAAGAGTACATCCATATAAGAATCCAACAGCGTAACGGCAGGAAGACACTGACCACAGTCCAGGGTATCGCCGATGATTATGATAAGAAGAAGCTTGTGAAGGCCTTTAAAAAGGTAGCGTCCTTCATCCCAACTTGCCCTCCCGACAGATATAATTGCTTTACAGCAATATTGTGCACGGGTTGGTAGTTGAACTGGGGCAGCAGAGTTTGTCATTATCATTGACTGCAAGTAACATCTCATCGTGAAGTGGAATAAAACGTTGCCCGTCTTGTTTCTGCGTTGTGACTGTGGCCGATCTTCCCTCGTTACCAGTTCCAAATACCTTTTCTCCACTAAAGATAGACACAAAATTTTGGAGTAATTTTGGAGTAACGGGTCAGACAGCATCTCTGGATAGAAGGAATGGGTCTGAAGAAGGGTCTCGAAGCGAAACGTCACCTGTTCCTTCTTTCCAGAGATGCTGCCTGGCCCGCTGAGAGACTCCAGCATTCTGTGTATATTTTCGGTGTAAACCAGCATCTACAGTTCCTTCCTACACTTTTTCCCCTAGGAGATTTACTAGAATGTTGCCTGGGTTTCAGCAACTAAGTTACAGAGAAAGGTTGAACAAGTTAGGGCTTTATTCTTTGGAGCGCAGAAGGTTAAGGGGGGACTTGATAGAGGTTTTTAAAATGATGAGAGGGATAGACAGAGTTGACGTGGAAAAGCTTTTCCCACTGAGAGTAGGGAAGATTCAAACAAGGGGACATGACTTGAGAATTAAGGGACTGAAGTTTAGGGGTAACATGAGAGGGAACTTCTTTACTCAGAGAGTGGTAGCTGTGTGGAATGAGCTTCCAGTGAAGGTGGTGGAGGCAGGTTCGTTTTTATCATTTAAAAATAAATTGGATAGTTATATGGATGGGAAAGGAATGGAGGGTTATGGTCTGAGCGCAGGTATATGGGACTAGGGGAGATTATGTGTTCGGCACGGACTAGAGGGGTCGAGATGGCCTGTTTCCGTGCTGTAATTGTTATATGGTTATATGGGTGGTCACGCAGGAATCTGGAGCTCAATAAAATGGTGCCACACATGACGATGCAAAATGAATAACTAATGTTAAGTACAATAGACAATAGGTGCAGGAGTAGGCCATTTGGCCCTTCGAGCCAGCACCACCATTCAATGTGATCTTATGATATGTAATCTGGATACTTTCAAGAGTTCCTCAGACTGACGTCACCCCAGACTGATTCCTGGGATGTCAGGACTTTCATATGAAGAAAGACTGGATAGACTCGACTTGTACTCGCTAGAATTTAGAAGATTGAGGGGGGATCTTATAGAAACGTACAAAATTCTTAAGGGGTTGGACAGGCTAGATTGTTCCCGATGTTGGGGAAGTCCAGAACAAGAGGTCACAGTTTAAGGATAAGGGGGAAATCTTTTAGGACCGAGATGAGGAAAACATTTTTCACACAGAGAGTGGTGGATCTCTGGAATTCTCTGCCACAGAAAGTAGTTGAGGCCAGTTCATTGGCTATATTTAAGAGGGAGTTAGATGTGGCCCTTGTGGCTAAAGGGATCAGGGGGTATGGAGAGAAGGCAAGTACAGGATACTGAGTTGGATGATCAGCCATGATCATATTGAATGGCGGTGCAGGCTCGAAGGGCCGAATGGCCTACTCCTGCACCTATTTTCTATGTTTCTAAGAGTTCAGTCTTCTGTACCTTCTGCCAGACGGGAACGGGGAGCATAGCTGCCACAACTACCACATTCCTCGGTAAATGTAATTGTGTTTTTACCAAGTATTAATGACGCCGCGTTCCTTTGAATAAAATTCATGGGAGAATTTCTTAAAACTCGCTGTCATTGAGGGCTCCTGACCGCGAGCACGGGCTTCTTCCTGGTGTGCAGGTAAAGTCATTCACCCGTTATCTTTAAAGGGAACTGCAGCTGCTGGAACAATCGAAGGTAGACAAATGCTGGCGAAACTCAGCGGGTGAGACAAAAATGCTGGAGAAACTCAGCGGGTGAGATAAAAATGCTGGAGAAACTCAGCGGGTGAGATTAAAATGCTGGAGAAACTGAGCTGGTGAGACAAAAATACTGGAGAAACTCAGCGGGTGAGATTTTGTCTCACCGGTTGAGTTTCTATGGCATTTTTGTCTGTTTCGTTGGCATGCCATTCATCAATGGAGTGGTGGTGGCCTGGTGGGGTTGACTTGGGATCTTGCTGCTTGGAAAATGCAGGGTTGTGGGGGGTCATGCTGTATCTCTGAGGATTGTAACCCTTTAAATCTATCGGTCTTTTGGGTTTCAAGATCTGGATGATTGTTTTTGTGGTCGTTGGTCTGCCGCCATGCTTGGGTTGGGGTCTCTCTCTCGCTGTGTCTCTGATTTTCGCTCTCCCTCTCTCCTGCTCCCCATCTCGTCTCTCTCACTCTCACCCTCTCGCCTCGGCATTCCCGGAATCATTTGGCGTTTTGCGATGATGGCTGCATCTGCGGTTCCTTCCTGTTGGGGGTGGAGCCCTGGCCCGGGATAACTCCCGATCCGTTCCCTCAGCGGCCCGCATCGTTCCTCCACTCTGTTTTTTGTTTGCCTCCGGAGTTGATGGTGGACACGCGGGGCTGGGGCGGCTCTGGAGAGTGGGTGGTTTTTTGGGTCGAGACCCTTCTTCAGACAATCTCAAGTACTCTCACCGACGAGAGTTCAGTTCAGTCTGAAGACGGGTCTTCTCTCTAGAGTCGCTGCCTGTCCCGCTGAGTTACTCCAGCTTTATGCCTATCAACACGGAGTGCTGGAGGAATTCAGCGGGCTAGGTGGCATCTGTGGAGAGAATGAATTAGGAGTTGTTTCGGGCCAGGGTTCTTCAATGGGAAGGAACTGCAGATCAGGCATGATATTCTTCCGATTTTTTTTGTTTTCCTATTTGTCAATTTTTTGTGCCCGATTATTTGGTGGCCAATCAACCGCTGTCTCTAAGGGGGTTGCGCCCAATCACCAACCAAATTCCCGTGCAATCAACAAATCGGTCTTCTCCCGTCCATTCAGCCGCTGTCTCCAAGGATATTGTGACCAATCACATAATGCGCTGGTCACTTGGCGGCCAATTGGACGCTGTCTCTGAGGGGCGTTGCAACCAATCACCGACCTACTTCCCTCACCGAAGCAGACGATGGCTGCAGCCAACACAGAGAGAGAGAGAGAGAGAGAGGGAGAGAGATGCAGGAAAGCAGCTATAACATATAATACACAATAAACTATATTACAAATACACAATAAACAAGTTATGCATTCTTGTACTCTTACATGGGTATGATCGCACATTCAGCAAAATGGCGCCGCGTAAAAATACTGATTTCCTCAGCAAAATACTGATTTTCAGTAAATAGAATACTGAAATGCTCTGACAAAACTTGGCAGCTCTGGGGGAGAAGAAGGAATGAACGGGGTGGGACAGGGACTAGTCTTTGGTTATGTGTGTAGGAAGAAACTGCAGATGCTGGTTTACACCGAAGATGGACACAAAATGTTGGAGTGATTCAGTGGGACAGGCAGCATCTCTGGAGACAAGGAATAGATGACATTTTGGGTCGAGGCCCTTCTTCGGGTAGTCTTTGATGATGTTGGGTGCTTTCCTGAGGCAGCGTGATGGTGCTCTGTGATGGGCTGGGCTACATCCACAACCCTGCAATTTCTTGCCATCTTGGACAGAACTGTTCCTTGGGCAGAGACGGCAATTTAACAGTGCCATCCCAAGTATCTATTGATGGGATGGACACAGATTAGATATGTGTTTAGTTTAGAGGTAGTTTAGCCCATCGAGTCACCGGTGACCAGCGATCCCCACACATTAACACTATCCTACACACACTACAGACAGTTTACAGCAGCATACAAACCTGCACGTCTTTGGAGTGTGGGAGGAGACCGAAGCACCTGGAGAAAACCCACGGGGAGAACGTACAAACTCCGTGCAGACAGCACCCGAATCAGGATCAAAGCTGGGTCTCTGGCGCCGTGAGGCAGCAACTCTACCGCTGCGCCACCGTGGTGACCATTTGTTTTGCTTTGTATTTAATACTTACAGCACTGGATTGATTTTTAATGTTTGACCTACAAATCTTTTAGCTGGATTTGCATTTATGTAGAAAATGGTTTTGTTTACTTCCTGAAAAAGGACTTTGGCATATTTAGAGGGATGTTGATTTGGAAAAGCAGCTGGTTGCGTGAGGGTTTTTAGTTTGCTTATTATCTTTGCTAACTTTTGACTTGTTTCCAACTTGCCCCATCAACACTAGTCCCAGAGTCATGGAAACAGGCCCTTCAGCCCAACTTGCCCACACTGACCAACATGCCCCATCAACACTAGTCCCACTTGCCTGAGTTTGGCCCGTATCCCCCTCTACCTGTCTGAACATTTCCTCAACGTTGTGACAGAACCTGCAAATGAAGCAGCTAATAGAGCTGCTGCCTCACAACCCCAGTGACCCTGGGTTCAGTCAATAGATAATAGTTGCAGGAGTGGGCCATTCGGCCCTTCGAGCCAGCACTGCCATTTAATGTGATCATGGCTGATCATCCTCAATCAGTACCCAGTTCCTGCCTTTTCCCCCATATCCCCCGACTCCGCGTTCTTTAAGAGCCCCATCTAGCTCTCTCTTGAAAGTATCCAGAGAACTCTTGAAAGTATCCAGATTACATATCATAAGATCATGCGCTAGGAGTAGATTTAGGCCATTTGGCCCATCAAGTCTGCTCCACCATTGAATCGTGGGTTGTAAGATTCAGGTTTACATTTAGGCTTACAATTGTCACGTGTACCGACTTGTTTCCATGGGATGGCCTGGCGATAGGGAATAACTAACTATACGCACATTCATAGAGTGATACAGCGCGGAAACTGGCCCTTCAACCCAACATGGCCCATCAACACTAGTCCCAGTCATGGAAACAGGCCCTTCAGCCCAACTTGCCCCATCAACACTAGTCCCAGAGTCATGGAAACAGGCCCTTCAGCCCAACTTGCCCACACTGACCAACATGCCCCATCAACACTAGTCCCACTTGCCTGAGTTTGGCCCGTATCCCCCTCTACCTGTCTGAACATTTCCTCAACGTTGTGACAGAACCTGCAAATGAAGTAGCTAATAGAGCTGCTGCCTCACAACCCCAGTGACCCTGGGTTCAGTCAATAGACAATAGGTGCAGGAGTAGGCCATTCGGCCCTTCGAGCCAGCACCGCCATTCAATGTGATCATGGCTGATCATCCACAATCAGTACCCCGTTCCTGCCTTCTCTCCATATCCTCCGACTCAGCTATCTTTAAGAGCCCCATCTAGCTCTCTCTTGAAACCATCCAGAGAACCTGCCTCCACCGCCCTCTGAGGCAGAGAATTCCACAGACTCACCACTCTGTGAGAAAAAGTGTTTTCTCGTCTCTGAGGCTGCTTTTAGGCTTTACATATTCACTGTGTAATCCTGGTTTCCTCCCACATCTCAAAGACGTGGGCTGGTAAGTGAATGGTGTCCCAGTATTGCCCAGTGTGGGTGAATGGAGGAATCTAGAGGTGGGGAGGGAGGAGGTGAGACAATGTATTTTATTGCAATAACATTCTGATTTTCTAATTAAAGCATTGAAGCTAAATTGTGCATTTTTGAAAGTCACATGAAACTAATTTAAAGAATAATATAAAGGATCATTTAAAGCGTTGAATGAAAGCATAATTAGCACATTGTTCATTGTGATGCTCCATAAACGGTGAGGAGTGACGTGTGTGTGTGTTCTGTGCCTGTAGAAGTTTGCCTGCAATGGTACAGTGATTGAACACCCGGAGTACGGCGAGGTCATCCAGCTGCAGGGAGATCAGCGGAAGAACATCTGCCAGTTTCTGCTGGAGGTGAGGATGCCCTTCCCTCTGTATTTCCAGCGCCAGCATGTGACGGCAGAGTTGGCATTGGGCCAGCGCTGGTGCTGCATTCTCCATGCTTCTGTAAGGGAGGAGTGTCACTGCAGTGTGTGTGCTGGCTGAACACCACTAATGGGTTCCAAACCTTCATCCGCCAGTTTAGTTTAGAGATATAGCGCATCTCTAACCCACCGGGTCCGCGCCAACCAGCGATCCCCGCACACGAAAACTACCCTACACATACACTGTGGACAATAGACAATAGGTGCAGTAGTAGGCCATTCGGCCCTTTGAGCCAGCACAGCCATTCAAAGTGATCGTGGCTGATCATCCCCAATCAGTACCCCGTTCCTGCCTTCTTCCCATATCCCCTGACTCCGCTATTTTTAAGGGCCCTATCTAGCTCTTTCTTGAAAGCATCCAGAGATTCTGCCTCCACTGCCCCCTGAAGCAGAGAATTCCACAGACTCACCACTCTCTGTGAGGAAAAAGTGTTTCCTTGTCTCCGTTCTAAATGGCTTACTCCTTATTCTTAAACTGTGGCCCCTGGTTCTGGACTCCCCCAACATCGGGAACATGTTTCCTGCCTCTAGTGTGTCCAAACCCTTAACAATCTTATATGTTTCAATGAGATCTCCTCTCATCCTTCTAAACTCCAGAGTGTACAAGCCCAGCTGCTCCATTCTCTCAGCATATGACAGTCCCGCCATCCCGGGAATTAACCTTGTAAACCTACGCTGCACTCCCTCAATATCAAGAATGTCCTTCCTCAAATTAGGGGACCAAAGCTGCACACAACAATACTCCAGGTGTGCCGTTTACAATTTTACCAAAGCCAATTAACCTACAAGCCTGCATGTTTTTGGGGTGTGGGAGGAAACCTGAGCACCCGGAAAAAAACCCTACACAGGTCACGGGGAGAACGTACAAACTCCATACAGACAGCACCCGTAGTCAGGATGGAACCCGGGTCTCTGGCGCTGTGAGGCAGCAACTCTACCGCTGCGCCACCGTGCTGCCCTCTGCCCTTAAGTGGCATTTTGGTGTCGCTGGTGTGTTTTGTTTGCAGCGAGATAACATTTTTTTGTACGGTAATTGGTGATACAATTAATCTCAAAATGTTACGTCTTTTTACTGCCTGTACACAGAGCAAATTAGGACCATTACCGTGATCTTTCTACATTCTTTGTTATAGTCATAACGTGCGGAAACAGACCCTTCAGCCCAACTTGTCCATGCCGACAAAAATGTCCCACCTGCCCCGTTTGGCCCATATCCCTCAAAACCTTTCCTGTCCACGTACCTGTCCAAATCTTTTAAATGCTGTGATAGTCCCTGCCTCAACTACCTCATCTGGCAGCTTGTTCCATACACCCACCACCCTCTGCAGGTTTCTGTTAATATTTCCCTTCTTGCATTAAATGTTTCACCTGTGTCTTTCTTGATTCTTCTTCCATGAGTAGAAGACTGAATATACTCGATCTATTCCTCTTATGATCTTATACACCTCTATAAGATCACTCTTCATCCTCCTGCGCTCCAAGAAAAAGAGTCCCAGCCTGCTCAACCTCTCCCTATAGGCCCTCGCATCCTGGCAACATCCTTGTGAATCTTCTTTGCACCCTTCCCGGCTTAATGATATTCTTCCTCTAGTAGGGCGGCCGCACCTGAACACATTACTCCATGTACAGCCCCATCAACTATCTGAAGAAGAGTCCTGACCTAAAATGTCATCTATCATGTCAGGCAGCAACTGTGGAGAACATGGATAGGTGGCGTTTCACAGAGTGTTGGAGTAACTTAGCGGGTCAGGCAGCATCTCTGGAGAACATGGATAGGTGACGTTTTGAGTCGGGACTCTTCTTCAGACTTGTATGCATATTGACACCATCTACTCTTCGCGTTCTGGTCCGGGACCCTTCAGACTGATTGTGGTAGTGGGGGAGAAAGCTGGGGGACGATTTGTGAGCACGTCTGATTGATTTTTCCTCTCTGTATTTTGCTGACAGGTCGGTATCGTGAAGGAGGAGCAGTTAAAAGTCCACGGCTTCTGAAGGATGTGCTTCTCAGCTGAGGTTTCTTGTTGTGTGGCTGGTTCTCTTTACATTTGTTAGCTAATATATATATAGATATACACTCACACGTACACACACATATACTATGGAGCAATGAATTCTTGCAGTAAATGGACTTCCCATGTGATTGGATCTTCAGAGTATAACCACGATATGCATGACAGAGAAAGTACGCTATTGAGACCGGGAACTCATCAGAAGACCACTATAAGATGGTAACAAAATGGCAGACATGTATATTTAGCACATTTCCAATGGAAATGTTTAGTGCTAATTGTTCTACTTAAATTTTCCTGATTTTGAAGTTTTTGTTGTATTAAAACCATGTATGTTGTATAAGGCAATTAACAATAAACCAGCTATGTATTCTGAACTTGTTGGTCTGCAGTGTGTGTAGACTTCCGACCAGCGTGTTTTGCTGGTCCCTTTATTTCATCGTGTTTAGTTTAGTTTGGATATTAAAACTTCACAGTTTGCGCTGCTCGTGTTTAGTTTGAAGATGCAGCATTGAAACAGATCCTTTTCCACAGGGTCGAGGAATAAAGGAACCATTGAGTTAAGGGCCTGTCCCACTTTCACGACCTAATTCACGGACATTACTCGTGGACATTTTACATCCGGCTAGAAAAACGCCCCGACCTGCTTGATGCCACGAGTACCTACGACTAGCATCACAACCTACCTACGAGCTTGTGACGACCATGCCTCAGTGTGAAGAAGGGTTTCGGCCCGAAACGTTGCCTATTTCCTTTGCTCCATAGATGCTGCTGCACCCGCTGAGTTTCTGCAGTACTTTTGTCTACCTTCGATTTTCCAACATCTGCAGTTCCTTCTTAAACACTTTGTCTACTCCACTGCGAAATCTCCACAAGGTATGCCTACTTTGAAGAAGCTCCTCCCTCCGAAGACAGTTTTACAACCTCTCTAACTACTCCCCCTCTGTGATTCCCCCTTCCCTCCAACTCTACGTCAGTCTGAAGAAAGGTTACGGCCCGAAACGTTGCCTATTTCCTTCGCTCCATAGATGATGCTGCATCCGCTGAGTTTCTCCAGCACTTTTGTCTACCTTCGATTTTCCAGCATCTGCAGTTCCTTCTGAAACACCACGCTACGAGTATGAGTCGAGGGCAAACTCGGCAGAGGTCGTGAAAGTGGGACAGGCCCTTAGATTGTGAGAGGGGAGAGTCACACATGTCCCATTTACGCTAACCCTACCTGCCTATCCCTCTAAACATTTCCTATCCATATACCCGTGAGTGCCTGCCTCCACTACTCCTTCCAGCAGCTCATTCCATACACACACACCCCCCCCCCCCCTCTGGAAAAAGTTGCCCCTCAGATTCCCATTCAATTTCTCCCCTCTCCCCTTAACTCTATGGGCTCTGCTTTTTGGTTCCCTTGCTCTTGGCAACAGACGCTGTGCATCCACCCTATCCTGCTCATGCTGCACCTCCAGAAGGTCACCTCATCCTTCAAGAAATAAAGACCTAGCCTGCTCAACCCCTCCCTATAGCTCAGGCCCTCGAGTCCTGGAAACATCCTCGTGAATCTCTGCACTCTTCCCAGCTTAACAACGTCCGTCATATAACAGAGTGACCAATACTGAGCACAATACTCAAACAGTGGCCTCACCAGAGCCTCTTACAGCTGTAACTTAACATTCCAGCTTCTATATTAAAAATCCTGATTGATGAAGGTCAATGTCATGAAAGCTGCCTGCACCATGTACCTGTCCTCCTGGATCCCACTGTTCCACAACACTCCCGATCTACCTGTAACGCCACTTTCAGGTGTCTTATGTACCTGCACTCCTGGATCCCACTGCTCCACAACACTCCCCAGAGCCCTGCCATTCACTGTGAAGGTCCTTCCGTTCTTAGACTTCCCAAAATGCATTAAACTCGCATCAGCCGTTCCTTTGGCCATGTTCCCAACTGATCCAGATCGTGCTGCAACCATCTTCACTATCTGCAAATCTACTAACTTTTGTGTCATCTGCAAACTTAAGGGCCTGTCCCACTTTCACAACCTAATTTTTTTAATTTAAAAAAGATATATTTTTATTAGAAGTGATGTACAATAATATAAGACATAAATAACATTACATTTCATGTACAACTTCTTATTTTTAATTTAATAGAAAAAAAAGAGTAAGAAAAGCAAGAAATATAGAGAGAATATATAGCTCGAAAAAGAAACGGTGATGTGAACTAAGCAAAAATAAAAAGAATAGATAAGAGAAAAGAAAAGAGAAATTGAAAGGGATATGCCTCCTTCGTATCTTTACCCACCTCTCACCCGGTTCTGAAACACTTCATTTCTAAGGTTGTGTTGCACCACATGCTTGTAATAAGTCGATAAATGGAGACCAAATCTTTATAAGAATTGGTCTGATTTGCCTGATAGGACGAATCTCATATCTTCAAGGTGTAACATTTCCGACATGTTTGAAATCCACATTTTGAGCGTCGGTGTGGGTGCTTTTTTCCAGAATATAAGTATGTTTTTTGCCATAATTAAGTAGACAATTTTGAAACACAGTCAGCTTACAACCTGCTTCATATAGAGCCATAGCACTGTTAAAACAGATCAGAAAATATTAGCGAAGACCCTAGCGAGAAGATTGGGTAAATATGTTAGTAAATTAATTAATCCGGTTTATACCGAAGAGATACTCATTCAACAATTTGAGACGTTTAATATAATGCATTCACATAAAATTCACAACCTTATTTACTCGTGGACATTTTTCATCAGGCTAGAAAAACTCCCCAACCTACTTGATGCCACGAGTACCTACGACTAACATCACGACCTACCTACGACCTCATGACGACCATGCTGCGAGTATGAGTCATGGACAATTGAATTGAATACCTTTATTGTCATTCAGACCTTACGGTCTGAACGAAATTTCGTGCCTGCAGTCATACATACAATCACAATAATAAACAACAATAAACACAAATTAACACCACCACAGTGTATCCTCCAAGCACCTCCTCACTGTGGTGGAGGCATAAATCTTAGGGTTACTGTCTCTTCCCTCCTCTTCTCCCTCTGCGCTGAGGCGATTCCCCACCGGGCGATGGCACAACAGTCCCGCGGCTCACCGAACCCCGCAAACGGGCCGGTTCAAACACCGCGGCCCGGGGGTGGTCGAAGCTGCCGCCCTCCAGTCCAGCACACGCAGCCGCTGGCCCGCGGCTGAACCCCGGACTCAGGTCACCGCCGCCAGAACGCCGTCCCAGCCACCGGAGCACCGTTCCAGCCCCGAGCCGGATCGCCCTCACGTGAGTACCGTTCTCCCTCGGGCTGGGCCACTCCGACGGGAGTGCCGTTCTCCCTCGGGCTGGGCCACTCCGACGGGAGTGCCGTTCTCCCTCAGGCTGGGCCACTCCGACGGGAGTGCCGTTCTCCCTCGGGCTGGGCCACTCCGACGGGAGTGCCGCTCCCTCGGGCTGGGCCACTCCGACGGGAGTGCCGTTCTCCCTCGGGCTGGGCCACTCCGACGGGAGTGCCGCTCCTCCCTCGGGCTGGGCCACTCCGACGGGAGTGCCGTTCTCCCTCGGGCTGGGCCACTCCGACGGGAGTGCCGCTCCTCCCTTGGGCTGGGCCACTCCGACGGGAGTGCCGTTCTCCCTTGGGCTGGGCCACTCCGACGGGCCACAGCCCCTCACGGGAGAGTCTCTCAGCCCCTCGCCAGGCCGCTCTCACGAGAGCGCAGTTCCAGCCCCGGGCTGGGCCACCCTCACGGGAGCGAGCTCAGGGCGAGTCCTGTCAGCTGCCTCCAGAGTCCCGAGGTCGCCAGCTCCGCCATTAGGCCTCAGCGTAGACGGAGGCAGAGAAGGGGGATATGACAAAAAGGTCGTATTCCCCCGAAGGGAGAGACAGCAAGCCCCGTTTCACCCCCCCCCCCCCCCACATAAACACGACCTAAAAACCAAAAACGTAACTAGACAAAACGAAAAAAACAACACAAAAAAAGTAAACGACAAACGGACTGCAGGCGAGCCGCAGCCGTTCCCAGCGCCGCCACTTCCTTGAAAGTGGGACAGGCCCTGCACCGAACCCTGAGGCACACCACTAGTCACAGGCTTCCAGTCTGAGAAGCAACCTTCCACCATCTGCTTCCTTCCATGGAGTCAATTTGCTATCCATTCCGCTATCCTTGGATCCCATGTGATCTAACCTTCCAGAGCAGCCTACCATGCGGAACCTTGTCGAATGCCTTACTGAAGTCCATGTACACAACATCTACAGCTCTGCCCTCATCAACTTTTTTGGTCACGTCTTCAAAAAAATAAAATCGGATTTGTGAGACACGATCTCCCACGTACAAAACCATGCTTGTTGATTAGCCCTAATCAGCCCTGGCCCAGCTAAATACATGTACAAGTCCACCACCCATTTCCTGGCAACTGATGGTGTGGCACCTTTAATTGGCTAGGTGAGGCGGCCGATCTCGATCTCATCGGGACATCCGCGGCCGATTGGCGGGTCGAATTTGCCCCCTGTGGCCGGGACTCTGGAACTCCGGAATGGGGCTGCTATGAGGATGCAGGGTGACTTGGATAAGTTGGGTGAGTCGGTGGGTGCATGGCAGATGCAGTTTAATGTAGATAAATGTGAGATTATCCACTTTGGTGGCAAGAACAGGTAGGCAGATTATTAGATAAATGGAGTCAAGTTGGGAAAAGGGAAAGTGCAATGGGATCTGGGGGTCCTTGTTCATCAGTCACTGAAAGTAAGTATGCAGGTACAGCAGGCAGTAAAGAAAGCGAATGGCATGTTGGCCTTCATAAGAGGATTTGAGTATAGGAGCAAAGAGGTCCTTCTGCAGTTGTACAAGGCCCTAGTGAGACCACACCTGGAGTATTGTGTGCAGTTTTGGTCTCCCAATTTGAGGAAGGACGTTCTTGCTATTGAGGGAGTGCTGGCACGGAACTCGCTATCAAAGTATGGAGGGGACGGGGGGGCACCATTTTTTGGCGGCCGTGCGCACATTCATACACATGCGCGAGGCTTCGGTGGCTCAATCCAGCGCTAAAAGCAGCTCAACTCTGCCTGTCTCGCCGGGTTAACTACAGCCTTGCCTGGACTGACGGGATACCAGCGCTGCTTCTCCGCATTGACCATATTTCCCGCAAGCCCAGGCACGTTAACCTGGCGGGACAGGCAGAGTTGAGCTGGGTTTAGCACTGCTTCACTGCGCTGGCTGTGGGCTTGGGGGCACCGCTCCCGCCTGACTCCCGACCTCTCTGGCCACCCGTGGGGGGGAGGGGGGCACTCGTGTGGGGACGGGACAGCGCCGGAGAGCCGGCCGGGATCGATCCTGGCCAAAGATACTAGAGGAGCTCTGCTCTATAATCTTTGGTCCTGGCTGCGGATGAGGCGCAGGTCTGTGCCATGTCTCCCTCCTCCCATCACCGTGCTCTATCCTCAGTCCCCCCCACACCTCCCTCCTCCAATCACCGCGCTGAATCAGAGTACAGAAGAGAGATCGAGCAACTGTCCATATGGTGCCAGCGCAATAACCTGGCCCTCAACACCAGCAAAACCAAGGAACTGATTGTGGACTTTGGAAGGAGTAAGAGGGGGACCCACAGCCCCATTTATATCAACGGGTCGATGGTTGAAAGGGTCAAGAGCTTCAAATTCCTGGGCGTGCACATCTCTGAAGATCTTTCCTGGTCCGAAAACACTAATGCAATCATCAAAAAAGCACGTCAGCGCCTCTACTTCCTGAGAAGCTTACGGAGAGTCGGTTTGTCAAGGAGGACTCTCTCTAACTTCTACAGGTGCACAGTCGAGAGCATGCTGACCGGTTGCATCGTGGCTTGGTTCGGCAATTTGAGCGCCCTGGAGAGGAAAAGACTACAAAAAGTAGTAAACACTGCCCAGTCCATCATCGGCTCTGACCTTCCTTCCATTGAGGGGATTTATCGCAGTCGCTGCCTCAAAAAGGCTGGCAGTATCATCAAAGACCCACACCATCCTGGCCACACACTCATCTCCCTGCTACCTTCAGGTAGAAGGTACAGGAGCCTGAAGACTGCAACAACCAGGTTCAGGAATAGTTACTTCCCCTCAGCCATCAGGCTATTAAACCTGGCTCGGACAAAACTCTGATTATTACCAACCACTTTCTGTTATTTGCACTATCAGTTTATTTATTCATGTGTGTATATATTTATATCATGGTATATGGACACATTTATCTGTTTTGTAGTAAATGCCTACTATTTTCTGTGTGCTTAAGCAAAGCAAGAATTTCATTGTCCTATACAGGGACACATGACAATAAACTCACTTGAACTTGAATCGTCATGTCCCGCCCCATTGCCTGCTGACCAACGTCTCTCTCGCCCAATCGGCGCCCTCGATCAGCTGTCCCACCTCCACTGTCTCGCGGAAAGCGGAGATATTAAAATCCGGATGACAAAAACTTGGGGGGGGGGGGGTGTGTACCCCATCTCTCAAAACATGGGGGGGGGGGGAAGTGTCACCTCTGGCCCCCCCGGGTTTTCCGCCCCTGAGGGAGTGCAGCATAGGTTTACAAGGTTAATTCCCGGGATGGCGGGACTGTCATGTGCTGAGAGAATGGAGCAGCTGGGCTTGTACACTTGGAGTTTAGAAGGATGAGAGGGCATCTTATTGAAACATATAAGATTATTAAGGGCTTGGACACGCTAGAGGCAGGAAACATGTTCCCGATGTTGGGGGAGTCCAGAACCCGGGGCCTCCGTTTAGGTGTAAGGGGTAAGCCATTTAGAACCAGGGTGAGGAAACACTTTTTCACACAGAGAGTGGTGAGTCTGTGGAATTCTCTGCCTCAGAGGGCAGTGGGGACCGGTTCTCTCGATGCTTTCAAGAGAGAGCTAGGAAGGGCTTTTAAAGATGGCGGAGTCAGGGGATATGGGGAGAAGGCAGCAACGGGGATGGGGATGGTCACATTGAATGGCGGTGCTGGCTCGAGGGGCCGAATGGCCTACTCCTGCACCTATTGTGCAGATCTGGTCCCATAGCCGACTGCAGGCCGGTATCGGCCTTGGTGGAATGTTCCGGTACTGTTGGACTCCTATCGGAGGCCGTGACCGCAAGGCTCAGTGCTGGGACCCCAACTATTTGCAATATATATTAATGATTTGGACGAGGGAATTGAATGCAACATCTCCAAGTTTGCGGATGACACGAAGCTGGGGGGCAGTGTTAGCTGTGAGGAGGATGCTAGGAGGCTGCAAGGTGACTTGGATAGGCTTGGTGAGTGGGCAAATGCATGGCAGATGCAGTATAATGTGGATAAATGTGAGGTTATCCACTTTGGTGGCAAAAACAGGAAAGTAGACTATTATCTGAATGGTGGCCGACTAGGAAAAGCGGAGATGCAATGAGACCTGGGTGTCATGGTACACCAGTCACTGAAAGTTGGCATGCAGGTGCAGCAGGCAGTGAAGAAAGCGAATGGTATGTTAGCATTCATAGCAAAAGGATTTGAGTATAGGAGCAGGGAGGTTCTACTGCAGTTGTACAGGGTCTTGGTGAGACCACACCTGGAGTATTGCGTACAGTTTTGGTCTCCTAATCTGAGGAAAGACATTCTTGCCATAGAGGGAGTGCAGAGAAGGTTCATCAGTGATTCCTGGGATGTCAGGACTTTCATAAGAAGGAAGACTGGATAGACTCATAGATACATAGAAAATAGGTGCATGAGTAGGCCATTCGGCCCTTCGAGACTGCACCGCCATTCAATATGATCATGGCTGATCATCCAACTCAGTATCCCATACCTGCCTTCTCACCATACCCCCTGATACCTTTAGCCACAAGGGCCACATCTAACTCCCTCTTAAATATAGCCAATTAACTGGCCTCAACTACCTTCTGTGGCAGAGAGTTCCAGAGACTCACTACTCTGTGTGAAAAATGTTTTTCTCATCTCGGTCTTAAAGGATTTCCCCTCTATCCTTAAGCTGTGACCCCTTGTACAGCTAGGAAACAGGCCCTTCTGCCCAACTTGCCCACACCGACTAACATGCCCCATCTACACTAGTTCCACCTGCCTGCGTTTGGCCCATATCCCTCCAAACGTCCTATTCATGCACCTGTCCGACAGTTCTTTTAACTGTTGTTATAGTCCCTGGCCTCAACTACCTCCTCTGGCATCTTGTTCCATACACCCACCACCCTCTGTGAAGTTACCCCTCTGATCAGGTCAAGTCAAGTTACATTTATTGTCTCATTCACCATTACTTCTTTTCCTTTTTTTTTGTTTTCTTTTGTCTTGTTGGACGTATGTTTTAGTTTATTTTTAGTTGTGTATGTGTGGGACGTGACGGAAACTTGTTTTAGTCTCTTCCTTCGGGGGATGCGACCATTTTCTTTGTCGTATCTCCGTCTGCGCTGAGGCCTAATCGCGGAGCTGGCGGCCACCAACTGGGGCCGACCTCGAGGCTCCGGAGGCAGAGTCAGGACTCACCATCGCGAAGCTGGCCGACTTCGGCGCTGCGGCGGCGGCCCGACTTCGGAGGCTTTGGCCGCGGGCCCAGTGGACGACAACGTCGGGAGCTCGCTGGTCCCAGGGTGGTGATCGATTCTCCGGAGCTCCCGCAACAACAGCTTCGCCCGCTGGACTGGAGGGTGGCAGCTTCGTCCGCCCCGGGCCGCGGAGTTTGAACCGGCCCGTTCGCGGAGCTCGGATTCGGCCGCGGGACTTACCATCACCCGCGCGGGGGGGCGGTGCCAACATCGAAAGCCTGGATCGCCTCAACGCAGAGGGAGAACAAGGAAGGAAGAGACAAGGACTAAGACTTTTGTCTTCCATCACAGTGAGGAGGTGCCTGGTAGACTCACTGTGGTGGATGTTAAACTGTGTTATGTGTGTGTTCTGTTATTTTATTCTCTGTCATGACTGCAAGGTATACAATTTTGTTCAAACTAAATGTTTGAATGACAACAAAGGAAACTTTATACTTTATACCAATTGGTGCAATGAAATTCGAGTTACCATGTAGCCACATAAATAAGATAAACACAACACTATAGAATTTAACATAAAACATCCCCCACAACGGAATCAATGTTTCCCACTGTGAGGGAAGGCAACAAAGTTCAGTCCTCTTCCTCTTGTTCACCCGTGGTCGGGGCCTATTGAGGAAAGAACTGCAGATACTGGTTTAAATCAGCGGTAGACACAAAATGCTGGAGTAACTCAGCGGGACAGGCAGCATCTCTGGAGAGAAGATGAATGGGTGACGTTTCGGGTCGAGACCCTTCAGACTGAAGAAGGGTCTCGACCCCAAACATCACCCATCCCTTCTCTCCAGAGATGCTGCCTGTCCTGGTGAGTTACTCCAGCACTTTGTGTCCACCTCTGATTCCTATTATCTGTCTCTTCTTGATTTAATACACAAAGTGCTGGAGGGACAGTGAGCCAGGTAGCACCTGTGGGGGTACTGATTGGGGATGATCAGTCATGATCACATTGAATGGCGGTGCTGGCTCAAAGGGCCAAATGGCCTACTCCTGCACCTATTGTCTATAACTCATCCATGCTTCGATTCAACGATATGTTATTGTACAGTAAAATACTTTGTTAACCCAGTCGAATCACACAGCACACCTCACTGTAGTAGCCATATAACTCCGTATGTTATAACAAAAACCAGTTACCGTTACATTTTATCTGCCTGTAATTATGTGGGTGGGGTTTATACAATAGACAATAGGTGCAGGAGTAGGCCATTCGTTCCTTCGAGCCAGCACCGCCGTTCAATGTGATCATGGCTGATCATCCCCAATCAGTACCCCGTTCCTGCCTTCTCCCCATATCCCCTGACTCAGCTATTTTTAAGAGCCCTATCTAGCTCTCTCTTGAAAGCATCCAGAGAACCGGCCTCCACCGCCCTCTGAGGCAGAGAATTCCACAGACTCTGTGAGAAAAAGTGTTTCCTCGTCTCCGTTCTAAATGGCTTACTCCTTATTCTTAAACTGTGGCCCCTGGTTCTGGACTCTCCCAACATCAGGAACATGTTTCCTGCCTCTGTGTGTCCAAACCCTTAACAATCTTATATGTTTCAATGAGATCTCCTCTCATCCTTCTAAACTCCAGAGTGTACAAGCCCAGCTGCTCCATTCTCTCAGCAGTCCCGCCATCCCAGGAATTAACCTTGTAAACCTACGCTGCACTCCCTCAATAGCAAGAATGTCCTTCCTCAAATTAGGGGACCAAAACTGTACACAATACTCCAGGTGTGGTCTCACTAGGGCTCTGTACAACTGCAGAAGGACCTCTTTGCTCCTATATTAGATTCCCCTTGTTATAAAGGCCAACATGCCATTCGCTTTCTTCACTGCCTGCTATACCTGCATGCTTACTTTCATGGACTGATGAACAAGGACCCCCAGATACCGTTGTACTTCCCCTTTTTCCCAACTTGACGCCATTTAGATAGTAATCTGCCTTCCTGTTTTTGCTACCAAAGTGGATAACCTCACATTTATGCACATTAAACTGCATCTAAAGTAAAGTAAGGTATCCTTTATGGTCATTTAGACCTTTCGTTCTGAACGAAATGTTGTGCCTTGCAGTCATACATATAATAAAAATGACAAAGACACACAAAGACACACAAATTTAACATCCACCACAGTGAGTTCACCAAGCACCTCCTCACTGTGATGGAAGTCTTTGTCTCTTCCCTCCTTGTTCTCCCTCTGCGCTGAGGCGATCCAGGCTTCGGATGTTGTGACCCCGCCAGGTGATGGTAAGTAAGTCAGTCCCGCGGCTGAATCCGAGCTCCGTGGCCCGGGGTGGTCGAAGCTGCCGCCCTCCAGTCCAACGGACAAAGCTGTTGTTGCGGGAGCTCCGGAAACAGAGGTCACCAACCTGTGACCTTCGAGATCCCGACGATGCCATCCACTGGTCCGCGGCCTAGCCTCCGAAGTC
Source organism: Amblyraja radiata (assembly GCF_010909765.2). NCBI lineage: Eukaryota > Metazoa > Chordata > Chondrichthyes > Rajiformes > Rajidae > Amblyraja > Amblyraja radiata. Next base: position 120,123,285 of record NC_045957.1, on the reverse strand, counting down.
GGGTCCGCCGCCGCCAGAACGCTGCCACAGCTCCGAAGTCGGGCCGCCGCCGGAACGCCGCCACAGCTCTGAGGCCTCCAGCTCCGCCATTAGGCCTCGGCGGAGACGGAGACGGGGGATACGACAAGAAAGGTCGCATCCCCCCGAAGGAAGAGACCAAAAACATGTTTCTTGCCCCCCTACACATACACAACCTAATAAACCAAAATTAACTAAAACAGGACAAAAGAACACCATAAAAAAGAAAAAACAGACGGACTGCAGGCGAACCGCAGCTGCTAAGACAGCACCGCCACTTCCGGAAAGTCTGCCATGTGCCTCTGCCCACTCACCCAACCTGTCCAAGTCACCCTGCATTCTCATAGCATCCTCCTCACAGTTCACACTGCCACTCAGCTTTGTGTCATCTGCTGAAGGCTTAGTTTCAATATCCATCAAAGTGCCAAACTTGTTCCATTGCAAAAGTTTCACAGAAAAGTTACAGTTGCTGATTTCATAGGATCATAGAATGATACAATGAGGACGTAGGCGGTCGGAAGCGTTGCGCCGCTGCCGCGAGAGTCTCTGTGCCGAAGGGACAGACTCTCAAAGGGAGGGGGAGAGAGAGAGAGAGGGGGGGGGGGAGGAGACTGGGAGACGGGGGGGGAGAGAGAGAGGGGGGGAAAGAGACTGGGAGACGGGGAGAGAGAGAGAGGGGGGAAGGAGACGGGGAGAGAGAGATGTGAGAGGAGAGAGAGAGGGGAGACAGAGGGGGAGTGGAGAGAGAAGAGCGAGGGGGGGAGAGAGAGGTAGGGGAGAGGGGGGGAGAGTGAGGTGGGAGAGGGGGGGACGAGAGAGTGGTGGAGAGGGAGGAGAGAATGGGAGAGAGGGGTGGAAAAAGAGAGAGGGAAAGGGAGAAATGGGGGAAAGAGAGGGGGGGGGCAAAGAGAAAGAGATAGAGACAGAGGAGAAAGAGAGAGCCAGGGGGAGAGATCCAGGGGGAGAGTGAGGTGGGAGGGAGAAATGGGGGAGAGAGAGAGGCGAGAGGAGAGACAGAGAGAGAGGGGAAGGGAGAGTGTGGAGAGGGAGAGGGGGAGATAGAGGGAGGGAGAGAGAGGGGGATAGAGAGGCAGGGCTGCCAATTCCCATGCATTGAACGTGAGAATCACGCATTTCACCAAATTCTCACGCTGAGCACAAATTTCTCTCGCTCTGTTGTAAGAAATTCTGTGATCAACGAAAATTTCAAAACTCATATCAACTGTATGGGCCGCGGGTGTTGGAAGCAGAAGCAGCGGCGGGGACAGATGCGGACGGGGAGCGGGGCTGGCGAGTCGCTCACTGCAGCTCCGGCCATGGAGCAGCCTCAGTGCAAGAGTCCCGGGCCGTCGGAGGCGTCGAAGCGTTGCGCCGCTGCCGTGAGAGTCTCTGTGCCGAATTCGCCCAGGTGACCGGCATGGATCAGGCTGCGGCTCGGTGCATCCTGGAGGACAACCAGTGGCTGCTGGAAGTAAGTACCAAGCACTGGGTAGAAACGGTGGAAGATAGTGGACTTCAAATGGGGGTGGTTGGAGAAAGCATCCTGCTTGCCTGCTAGATATTCACTTACTGTGACTGCAGGAAAAATGTTCCCGATGTTGGGGGCGTTCAGAACCAGGGGTCACAGTTTAAGAATAAAGGGGGGGCAAGTTAGGACTGAGATGAGAACAAACTTTCTTCACGCAGAGAGTTGTGAATCTGGAATTCTCTGCCACAGAAGGCAGTGCAGGCCAATTCCTTGATGTTTTCAAGAGAGAGTTACATTTAGTTCTTGGGGCTAATGACATCAAGGGATATGGGGAAAAAACAGGAAAGAGGTACTGATTTTAGATGAATAGCCATGATCATATTGAATGGCAGTGCTGGCTCGATGGCCTATTCCTGCACCTATTTTCTATGTTTCTATGCTTGAGTATATGGCAATAAAACTCGATCACTTGATTTTGAAGCATTCATGCATGGTGGAGGTATAATGTAGTCATAGAGTGATACAGTGTGAAAACAGGCCCTTCGGTGCAACTTGCCCACACCCGCCACCATGTCCCAGCTACCCTACCTGCATTTGGTCCATACCTCCAAACCTGTCCCATCCATGTATCAGTCTAACTTTTTCTTAAATGTTGGGATGGTCCCTGCCTCAACTACCTCCTCTGGCAGCTTGTTCCATACACCCATCTCCCTTTGTGTGGATAAAGTTACCCCTTAAAAAGTGACCTCTTAAAAATACTTCATACAAAAAACATTGAAATCATACTTCTACAGTGCACTAAAACATGATTTTAATACATCAAATTTCAAAAAGTTCCTACCCTGGGAGGGGGGACCCCCTTCTTCCACACCCTCTCCCCACTCGGTTGCTCCACTCCCTCACCGGGTACCCCCAAGGCCAGTGATCAGTGATCGCACAGCCTCCCCACTTTCAAAAACGCTCCAATCCAATTTAAAGCATATATATTGCATTCAAGTGTAAGTTAAAAGACTCGCTACAGTATGCACCCCCCACCACCCCGGTCGTTATGCTCCCTCGGGCTTGGTCTCTCGCAATTTCTCACTCCCAACTCTCACCCAATGTTGGCAGCCCTGGTGTAAGGTGTCAAAAACAAAATACATGCGCAAACACATTTAACCACAAGTCTCTGTGCGTTTATAAAGCATTGAGTAAGGTGTCAAAAACAAAATACATGTTCTGTACAGCCCCATTTATTGTTAGCACAGAGATTCATTGGTGAAAATTACAAAGACATTTTGAAGTAATCCTCGTTATACAGTTCATGTTATGTGGTGGTATCATTACAACAGACATGCAAATATATTCACTCCCCTAATACTCCCTTCCTCGATAAGTTTTACTGTAAGGTGTAAATAAGCCGCTGAGTTACTCCAGCACTCTGTTTAAAACGTCACCTATCCATGTTCTCCACGAGTTACCCCAGCACTCTGATTTCCTTGGGATGGTCTCTCCCAACGGGGTGACACAGTGCAAAGTGCCCAATATACCCACATTCATCTGGGAAACAGACCCTTCGGGCCACCTCGTCCATACCGACCACGATGCCCCATCTACTCTAGTCCCACCTGCCTGTATTTGGCCCCTATCCATCTGAATCTTTCCTATCCATGCACCTGTCTCAATATTTTTTTTAAATATTGTTATTGTTAAGACTCCTGCCTGCCTTGTCCGACCAGCCGAGTTTTGTGTCCCTGCTCTCCCCGCAGTACCGGCTGCCAGCAGCAGGTGGGGGTGCTGCACCGTCAAACTGCACCGAGCTCTGGATGGAAGAAGGGTTTCGGCCCGAAACGTCGCCTATTTCCTTCGCTCCATAGATGCTGCTGCACCCGCTGAGTTTCTCCAGCATTTTTGTGTACCACCGAGCTCTGGACAGCCCGTCATCACCATCGTCTGGTTGCAGGCGGCATTACAACTGTCCCGGACTTCAGTCTGCACCGAAGGTAGACACAAAATGCTGGAGTAACTCAGCGGGACAGGCAGCATCTCTGGAGAGAAGGAATGGGGGACGTTTCGCGACGAGACCCTTCTTCTAACTAGGGATGGACCACAGCGTGAAATTGCAGAGAGCTGTGGAGGCAGCCCAGACCATCACGCAAACCAACCTCCCTTCCATTGACTCTAAGAGTCATAGAGTATGGAAACTTGAACAACTACACTAGTCCCACCTGCCTGCGCTTGGTCCATATCCCTCCAAACCTGTCCTATCCATGTACCTGTCTGGCTGTAACTTAAATGATCGGATAGTCCCAGCCCCAACTACCTCCCCTGGCAGCTTGTTCCATACATCCACCACCCTCTGTGTGGAAAAGTTACCCCTCAAATTCCTATTAAATCTTTTCCCCTTCACCTTAAACCTATGTCCGCTGGTCCTCGATTCCCCTACTCTGGGCAAGAGACTCTGTGCATCTACCCGATCTATTCCTCTCATAATTTTGTACACATCTACACTTCATGTAGCCTCAGCAAGGCTACATTTACATTCCCTCTGGTTTTATATCCGCTCTCACTGGGGTTTTTACGACGTGGAATTTGGGGGTTTAAATGGGAGCTGTTCAGCGCCGACCTGTTGTCCACCGGGTTTCTGCCCCACAGCCCCCGAGCCCCGCTCCTGACGTCGGTCCCTGGACCCGACCCTTTTACACACCCGGAGCGGAACCGGAGCAGATTCTCATCCACTTGTCTTTATGCCGAGGCGAGAAGAAAGGATAAAGTTTCTCCGTGAATGTATTCCCAGTGAAGGCGTGGAGATGGGAATTGGTGTCCGCGTCGTAAAATGAAACTGTCCCGGACTCGTAACTGAGATAAACTCCCACCTTCTCGGGGATGGGACGGGCGGGGAGAGGGGATCGAGTGTAGGTGAATGCATTAAACCCGTCACCCTGCCGCGCGATGCTCCAGACTCCAGACTCCGGGATCAGTTTGACCCGTCCCTTCCTCTCCACAGACTCTGCGACGACTCCCATACTCCACCACTCACACTCCGCTACCTCCACCTCCCAGTAATGTCTCCCCGATGTGAATCCCTCCGATCCCAGCACACACCACAAGTCTGTAAACCTTTTCCCGGTGTCAGGGAGATTCTTCTTGTTCTCGGTCCGTTCCCGTCTCACCCTCTTACGATCCTCAGACACCTCGAGCTTCGGATGCGCTGTTTCCACATCCAGGGTGACGGAGACTGGGGGGAGAAGCAGAGAATCAGTGAGTCCCCGGGGGTCGGGGGGGAGACTCGGGCAGCGCGGCCCTGGGACCTGGGGAGAGGCCGCTCGGCCTCGGGCACAGGCGGGCGGACAACTGGACGATATCCCGGCCTTTTCCCGCCCGCCAAACAACATCCCATGGACAATAACATCGTTTCCCGGCGATTCCTAATTAGGGTGGGAGGGGAAGCGGGTGACCGGTGAAAAATAAAAACAAACTGCTGGAGGACGTTCGCGAGTCAGGCAGCACATGTGTAAGGAAATGACAGAACACGTCTAGGATCTGAGGTAGACAAAAATGCTGGATAAACTCAGCGGGTGAGGCAGCATCTATGAAGCGGGTCGAGACCCTTCGTCAGACTGATGTGGGGGTGGGAAGAAGAAAGGAAGAGGCGGAGACAGTGGGCTGCGGGAGAGCTGGGAAGGGGAGGGGAAGGAGGGAGAAAGCAGGGACTACCTGAAATTGGAGAAGTCAATGTTCATACCGCTGGAGTGCAAACTGCCCAAGCGAAATATGAGGTGCTGCTCCTCCAATTTACGGTGGTCCTCACTCTGGCCATGGAGGAGGCTCAGGACAGAAAGGTCGGATTCGGAATGGGAGGGGGAGTTGAAGTGCTGAGCCACCGGGAGATCAGGTTGGTTTTTGCGAACCGAGCGGAGGTGTTGGGCGAAGCGATCGCCAAGCCTACGCTTGGTCTCACCGATGTAGAGCAGCTGACACCTAGAGCAGCGGATGCAATAGGTGAGGTTGGAGGAGGGAAAGTGCCCCGGGAGGGGGTGGTTTGGGTAGGAACGGACAAACTGACCAGGGGGTTACGGAGGGAGCGGTCTCTGTGGAAAGCAGACAGGGGAGGAGATGGGAAGATGTGGCAAGTGATGGGATCCCGTTGGAGGTGGAGAAAATGTTGGAGGATTATTTGTTGTATGTGACGGCTGGTCGGGTGGAAGGTGAGAACGAGGGGGACTCTGCCCTTGTTACGAGTGCGAGGGGGTTGGGGTCTTGGTCCGGAAACTTGAGCGCCCTGGAGAGGAAGAGACTACAAAAAGTAGTAAACACTGCCCAGTCCATCATCGGCTCTGACCTCCCTTCCATCGAGGGGATTTATCGCAGTCGCTGCCTCAAAAAGGCTGGCAGTATCATCAAAGACCCACACCATCCTGGCCACACACTCATCTCCCTGCTACCTTCAGGTAGAAGGTACAGGAGCCTGAAGACTGCAACAACCAGGTTCAGGAATAGCAACTTCACCACAGCCATCAGGCCATTAAACCTGGCTCGGACAAAA